>NW_017305697.1:12718-13822 GCF_001594115.1 Trachymyrmex septentrionalis
TAGTGAAAATGCCATTGGATGAACGGAATGGGCGAAGTCCATTTTTGAATCAGCAGAGACTATTGCGACGAAATCTACCTCAGGTTCTGTGGTAAGTGCATTTCTATAATCCACAAATCGCACTAAAATTGAAAAATTTAATTTCTTATTTACCCTTGTGAACAGATATTATGCACTATCATTTTAAGTGTAACAAAATAGTGGAGTAGGAAAGCTATGTATATATGAAGCCATGATCTTTCCCGCGGGGTGAAGAGCCGGGAGGAAAACTGAAAGAGAGGGGTATTGTGGTACGGGGGGGGCAGCCAATGAGCGGAGCTGCTTTTTCCTCCCACCACCTCTCGCGGTTTTCCTCCCCGACCCCGGTCCCCGCGGGTGCATGTGTGTGTGAGCGTCATGACGTAACGACGTAACGCGACGTGACGACGATCTTGCTCGAGAGCAGACGAGTGACTGAGGGAGTTTTTTCACGCGTTTTTTCCCGCGTGCACTGTCGCATGCGCTGTCTCACTCGCACTCGCTCTAGCTCGCACCGACTCCGTTCGCCCGACGCCATTAGCTCGCACGTTCGCTCGCTCTCCATCGCACGCACGTTCACTTGCTCTCGCTCGCACGCATGCACTCGCACACCCTGTGTCACTCGTACCAACGCTCGTTCGCACCGACACCGCTCGCACCGACATCGCTTGCTCTCGCTCGCACTCGCACGCATTCGCATCGAGGTCGCTCTCTGTCATTCGCACTTATACCGCGATGATAGTTTGTCTCTTTTTTAGTTTAGTTTATATTAATAATACGAACAAAATTATAAAAAGTAATTTAATAGTAAAATATATTGCAATTTATTTATTATTACACTATTTTAAATTTACGATTTGGACAGGGTATTTCTAAAGTAGGCCCAGGACAGACCAAGATCAGGGCCAGGGAAAGGACAGAACAGGGCCAGGGCATGGCCAGGTCAGGGCCAGGGAAGGCCCAGCGCAGGACCAAGGTACTACAAGGGCAGGCCCAGGGCAGTGCCAGGGCTGGTCCAGTGCAGGCCAAGAGCAGGCACAGAGAAGGGCGACAGACGGGCCAGGGCAGGGCCAGTGGAGGACCATG
>NW_017305697.1:13922-14895 GCF_001594115.1 Trachymyrmex septentrionalis
AGCAGGCACAGAGAAGAGCGATAGACGGGCCAGGGCAGGGCCAGTGGAGGACCATGGATGGGTCAGAGCAGGGCCAGGGCAGGCCCATGGATGGGCCAGAGCAGGGCCAGAGCAGGGCCAGGGAATGTACAGAGCAGGACCAGGGCAGTCCCAGGGAATGCCCAGGGCAGGTTCATGTCAATCCCAGGTCAAGCCAAGGACAGGCCAAGTGCAGGCTTGGGTCAGATTAGGTCAGGTATCAAGTCATGTCAAGTCACGTCAGGTGTCAGATCAGATCAGGTTAGGTCAAGTGTCAGGTCAGATCAGGTGTCAGGTTAGGTCAAGACAGATCAAATTTAAGGTAAGGTCAGGTCAGGTGTCAGTTCAGGTCAAGTCAGGTCAGATAAAGTCAGGTCAGGTCAGGTCAGATCAAGTCAGGTTTAAGATCAGATCCCCCTCTTCGTGGGCCACCTTGTCGTGGTGAGGGGGCTTGCGGGGCACCCTAGGGTGCCCTTACCAAGAGCCCACAGTACCCCAGTCATGGGGTACGGGATGGAGACGGGTCGGTGGGGCCGCTCGGACGTTTTCCGAGGCAGGGTCCATCGGCCCGGACCGCCTCTGGGCCGCCGGGAAGTATTCCCGGTCCGGGCCGGAGCGGTGGAGGTAGGCCCGTCGCGTTCCCCGTGGGAAACTCTCCCCGGGGTATCGGGTCGGGTCGGCCCCGGGGGCCGCTCGGACATATTCCGAGGTCTGGGTCCTGGGGTGGGCGAGTCTACGCCAAACTGAAGGAAAACAGTAAACCCGAAAGGAAAATCGTACACCCGGAAGGAAAATCGTACACCCGCAGAGAAAACTGCAGTTAAATAACAAGCATGGTTAGGTCTTATAAGAGAGTAACCTTACCGTCTCAGGGGATTCGGACCCCCAGGGACCGGCACAGTGAGGATATCGTCCCAGTCCTCGCTGCGTCGTCATCCAACGATGGGCAAAATAA
>NW_017305697.1:20132-32281 GCF_001594115.1 Trachymyrmex septentrionalis
AAAAAAAAAAAAAAAAAAATGTTGTCTGGTCAGGTCAGGTCACGTGAGGTGTCAGGTCAGGTGTCAGGTCAGATCAGGTCAATTCAAGTTAAAGTCAGGTCAGGTCATGTTTAAGATGAGATCGGGTCAAGTGTCAGGTCAGGTCAGGTCAAGTCAGGTATCAGGTCAGATCAGTTCAGATCAGGTTTAAGGTTAGGTCAGGTCAGATGTCAAATCAGGACAGGTCAGGTGTCAGGTCAGGTCAGGTTTCAGATCAGGACAGGTCAGGTGTCAGATAAGGTCAAATCACATCAGGTGTCATGTCAGTTCAGGTCTGGTAAGTTGTCAGGTCTGGTCAGGTCACGTCAAAGGTCAGGTCAGGTGTCGGTCAGGTCACGTCAGGTGTCAAGTCTGTTTAGGTCAGATCAGGTGTCAAATCAGGTCAAGTTACGTCAGGTGGTAGGTCAAAACAAAGCAGGTCAAGTGTCGGATCAGGTCAAGTCATGTCAGGTGTCAAGTCTGTTTGGGTCAGGTTAGGTGTTAAATTAGGTCAGATCACGTCAGGTGTTAGGTCAAAACAGTTCAGGTCGGGTCAGGTCAGGTCAAGTCAGGTGTCAGGTCGGGTCAAGTGTCAGGTCAGATCAGGTCAGGTCATCTTTTAGGTCGGGTCAAGTCAGCTGACTGGTCAGGTCTGGTCAAGTCAAGTCAGGTTTACCGTCAGGTCTGGACATGTGTCAGGTCAGATCAGGTCACGTTAGGTTTAAGGTCAGGTCAAATTAGGTGTCAGGTCATGCTTGAGGTCAGGTTAAGTCAAATTTAAGATAAAATCAGGTCAGGTGTCAATTCAGGTTAGGTCAGGTCAGGTGTCAGTTCGAGGCAGATCAGGTCAGGCGTCTGGTCAGCTCAGGTAAGGTCAGGTGTCAGTTCTGGTCAGGTCAGGTGTCAGGTCAGGTCAGATCATGTCAGATCAAGTTAGTTCAGGTTTCAGGTCAAGTCAGACCAGGTGTCAAATCAGGTCAGATCAGGTCAGGTTTAAGGTCAGGTCAGGTCAGGACAGGCTCAGATCAGGGCCACACAGGTTTCAGGGCAGGGCCACAACAGGGACAAGGCAGGCCCAGACCAGGGCCAGGGCAGGCCCAGGGAAGGGCCTGCCCACGTGGTTCTTCCCACAAGGCCCTGCCCACGTGGCTATGCCCATGTGGCCTTGATCACGTGGACTTTTACACGTGGCCGTACCCACGCGTTCTGCTCACGTGGCAGAGCCGCGGGCTTCTTGGAAAGTGTTATGTGGGCAGGGCAATGTAAGCAAGGCCACGTGGACAGGGCCATGTAAGTACGGCCACGTGGGAAGAGCCAAGTGTGCATTGCTTTGTGGGCAGTGACACGTGGGAAGAGCCACGTGTGCAGTGCTTTGTGGGCAGAGCCACGTGGGCAGGGCTACGTTGGCAGGTCTACATTGGCAGTCATTGTGCAGGGCCACGTGGCAGGTCCTTTTGGGCTGGCCACGTGGGTATGGTCTTTTAGCAGCGCCACGTGGGCAGGACCACGTGGGCACAGCGTTACAGGCAGGCCCTTTTGGGCAGGGCCACTTGGGCAGAGCCTTGAGGACAGGTTCTCGTTGTCAGGCCCATGAGGGCAGGTCCTTGTGGGCAGGGTCACATGGGCAGAGCCACGTGGCAATTGCAGGTGTGCAGACAAACGTGAACATGACCTCGTGTGCAGGTCCACGTCGGCAGGGAATGTTGGCGTGATCACGTGGACAGAAACACGTGAGCAGTGCCACGTGGGCAGGACCACGTGGGTAGGTCCTTGTGGGCAGGGCAATTTGGGGAGAACCACGTGGGCAAGATCACGTGGGCAGGGTATCGTGATCAGGTCCACGTGGGCACATCCTTGCAGGCAGGACTACGTGAGCAGGTTCTTGTGGGCAGAGCAACGTGGGCAAATCCACGTTGACAGGACCACTTGGACATGGTCACCATAGGCAGAGCCACATGGGCATAGCCACGTGGGCAGCACATCGTGGGCAGGGCAACGTGGGCAGGACCATTTTGGCAGGGTCACTTGGGCAGGCACACGTGAGAAGGTCCACGTGGGAAGAATCTTGTGGGCAGGCCCACGAGGGCAGTGCCACGTGGGCAGGTCCACGTCGACAGGGGACGTTGGCAGGGCCCAATTCCCGCCAAACCTAACCAAATCAAGTTTAACCGCACCTACTGGGTGCTTGGGACCCAATTCTCGCCAAACTTAACCTAACTCGACCTGGCGGGCTCGTCGCCATATTCTCGCTATACCTAAACTAACCAAGCCTAACCTGACCTACGGGGGGCCCGTAGCCCATCTCGACATATGTAACCTAACCGAGCCTAACCCGACCAGCGGGAGGCTCGAGGCCAATTCTCGCCAAACCTAACCTAATCTGACCTACGAGAGGCCGAGGCCCAATTCTCGCCAAACATAACCTAACCCAACCTACGGGGGCCCCGAGGACTTATTCCCGCCATACCTAACCTAACATGACTTGCGGGGGGCCCGGTGCCCAATTTCCGCCAAACCTAACCTAACCGATCCTAACCTGATCTACTGGAGGCACAGGGCCCAATTATCGCCGAACCTAACCTAACCAGACCTTTGTGGGGCCCTCGCCCCATTTCTCACTATACCTAACCTAACCGAGCCAAACCGGACCTATGGGGGGGGGTCGAGGCCAATTCCCGCCATATCTAACCTAAACGACTTACGGGAAGGCCGGGACACAATTTTTGCCAAACCTAACCTAACCCAACCTACGGCGGGCACGGGGCCCAATTCTTGCTATACCAAACGTACCGAGCCTAACCCGATCTACGGGAGGAACAATTCCAGCCGAACCTAACCTACTCGAGCCTAACCCGACCTACGAGGGGACGGGGCCCAATTCGCGCCAAACCTACCCTAACCGAGACTATCCCGTGGGCAGGGCCACTTGGGCAGGGCCACGTGGGCAGGGCCAGGTGGTCAAAGACACGGAGTATACGTGGTGGCCGCGTGGTGGTCACGAGGAATCCACGTGGTAGCCACGTGAAGTACACGTGATGGCCACGATGAGTACACGTGGTGGCCACGTGGGGGTCACGTGGGGGCCACGTGGTCGGTGGACCACGTCGTCGGGAGCTGCGAGATCGGCGTTCAAAGTAGTCGGGTGCCACGTGGTCGGGGCCACGTGTGGTTCACGTGGGGTTCAGGTAGTAGAGGGCAACGTGATCATGAGTGATCCAAGTCGTCTTGGGCCACGAGGTCGGTGGTCCGAATGGTCAGCGCCACGTGGGGGCAACGTGGTGGCCACGAGGGAGCCACGTACTGTCCACGAGGAGTATACGCGCGGGCAACGTGGTGGCCACGTGGGGGAAACGTGGGGGTTACGTGATGGCCACGTGGAGTCCCCATGATGGCCACGAGGAGTCCTCAGAGAAGTCACGTTGTGGCCACGAGGAGTACACGTGGGGGTCACGAGGAGTAACCGTAGTGGTCACGTGGAATCCACATGGGATCCACTTGGGGATAACGTGGTGGCCACGTGATGGCCACGTGGAGCACACGTGGAGGGCAACGTGGTGGCCACGTGGAGTCCACGTGGGGGCAACGTGGTGGCCACGTGATGGCCACGAGGAGTCCATTTTGAGGCTACGTGGAGTTCACGTGATGGCCACGTGGAGTCCATATAGTGGCCACGTGGTGACCACGTAGAGACCACGTGGTGGCCACGAAGTGTCCACATGGGTCCACGTGGTGAAAACAAGGAGTGCACGCGGTGGCAACGTGATGGCCACATGGAGTACACGTGATGGCCACATGGAGTATACGTGATGGCCACGTAGACTACTCAAAGGAGTCACGTTGTGGCAACGAGGAGTACACGTGAGGGTCACGAGGAGTAAACGTGGTGGCCAGGTGGAATCTACATGAGATCCACTTGGGGGTAATGGTGGCCACGTGATGGCTACGTGGAGTCCACGTGAGTGCAACGTGGTGGCTACGTCGAGTCCACGTGATGGCCACGACGAGTATACATGGTGATCACGTGGTGGCCACGTGGAGTACACGTGGGACCAACGTGGTGGCAACGTGGAGTCCACGTGTAGGCCACGTGGAGTCCTCATAAGGACCTCGTGGAGTACACGAGAACGCCACGAGGATTCCACGTGGTGGCCACGTGGTGGCGACGTTATGGCCACGAGGAGTCCATGTGGCGCCCACGTGGTGGCCACGAGGAGTCTACGTGGGCACAACGTGGTGGCAACGTGGGAGCCACGTGGAGTCATGATAGAGGCCATGTGGTGGCCACGGGTAGTACAAGTGATGGCCACGTGGAGTCCATGTGATGGCCACATGGTGGACACATGGTGGCCACGTGATGGTCACGAGGAGTACACGTGGTGGCCATTCGGTGTCCATGTGGTGGCCACGTGGTGGCCACGCTATGGCAACGTGGAGTCCACGTGTGGGCCACGTGGAGTCCTCATAGGGGCCACGTGGTGGCCGCGAGGAGTCCATGTGATGGCCACGTGGTGGCCACGTGATGGCCACGAGGGGTCCACGTGCTGGCCACGTTGTGGCCACGTGGTGATTACTAGGAGGCCGCTAGGAGTCTATGTTGTGACCACGTGGTGGCCCCGTGATGGTCACGAGGAGTACACGTGGAGGCCATATGGTGGACAAGTGATGGCTACGTGATGGCCACGTGGTGGCCACGTGTATTCCACGTGGGGGCCACGTGGAGGACATGAGGTGTACTCGTGATGGACATGAGGAGTGCATGTTGGGACCCGTGGTGGCCACGTGGAGACCACGTGGTTGCCAAGAGGAGACCACGTGATGGCCACGTGGTGGACACGAAGAGTATACGTGGTGATTAGGTGGTGGCCACGTGGAGTTCACGGGTGGGCCACGTGGAGTTCTCATAGGGGCCTAGTGGGGTACACGTGGGAACCACGTGGAGTCCATATGGGGTCAACGTGGTGGCAACGTGGAGTCCTCATAGGGTCGACGTTGTTGCCACGAGAAGTACACAAGGTGGCCACGAGGAGTACACGTGGTGGCCACGTGGAATTCTCATAGGGGCCACGTGGTGTACACGAGGAATACAGGTAGTTGCCACGTGGTGGCCACGTTGTGGGCACGTAGTGGCCACATGATGGCCACGTGGATTCCACGTGGGGGCAACGTGGTGGCCACGTGATGGCTATGAGGAGTCCATTTTGTGGCCACGAGAAGTACACGTGGTGGCCACGTGATGGCCACGTGGAGCCCACATGGGTCCTCGTGGTGAACACGAGGCGTGCACGTGGTGGCAACGTGATGGCCACGAGGAGTACACGTGGTTTCCACGTGACGGCCATGTGGTGGCCACTTGGTGGTCACGTGATGATCACGAGGAGTACACGCAGTGGTAAATCGTGGCCCACGTAGGTGCAACGTGATGGCCACGAGAAGACCACGTTGTGACCACGTGATGGACACGTGGGGGTCAGGAGGAATCCACGTGCTGGCCACGTGGTGGCTACGTGGTAGCCACGTGGTGACCACGCGGTGGCTTCGTGACGGCCACTAGGGATCCACGCACTGGCCACGTGGTGACCACGTGGTGGCCGCGTTGTGTCCACGTGGTGGCCACGAGGAGTACACGTAGTGTTCACGTCGGGGCCACGTGGTGGCCACTTCGTGGACACGTGGTGGCCACGTGATGGCCACGAGGAATTCATGTGATGGCGACATGGTGGCCACGAGATAATCAAGAGGAGTACACGTGGTTTCCACATAATGACCACGAGAAGTCCACGTGTTGGACACGTGTTTGTCACGTGATGGCCACGTGGTGGCCACGTGGCGGACACTTGGTGACCACGTAATTGCCACGAGGAGTACACGTGGTGTCCGGTGAGGTCAGGTCTGATCAGCTCAGGTCAGGTCAGGTCAGATTAGGTCAGGTCAGGTCTGGTCAGTTCCTCCCTCGTGGTGGGCCGCCTTGTCGTGGCGAGGGGGCTTTGGGTCCAACTTGGATGCCTTACTAAGAGCCTACCGTACCCCGCGTAGATGGGGTACATAGTATGAATGGTGATAGTTGAATGAGGTGCGATGGAAGTCCGCTGGCGATTCCCCGGAGACTAACCAAGGGAGGGATAGTTCCCTCCTGACCGGGGTCGGTGGTAAGTCGAGTACCTGGGCCTCTGCCGGGGTAATAAGAGTAACTGTAAGTTCTGGCCTCGGCATAGGTCCCGTGAGCCGGCACGCATACTAGTGGGAAGGACCGCTGCCACCGACTTGATCGGAGCCTATCCGGGGGTCAAAGGCGGACGGAAGGCGCACGCGTGGAGGGGCGCCCGGTCAGCGTCCCTTCATACCCGTGCCGCGGCAGGTAAACCGCGGCACCGTCTAGCCCGGGGCCGGTGAAGCGCCCGTCGGTAGGGTGGCAGCCGGTAATAGGGGTGACGTTAAACCTCTAGCATAATTTTTGGCGCGGGCCTATCCCGTAACATTTTTAGTAGAATCATGCACCCAGCTAGGACTGACCATCCGAAGACCGCCTCTCGGCTGCCGGGTGGGTCAATAGGGCTTCTTAACGACGGGGAAGATGCCCCATCGCGGTGGGGCTCCCATGATGGGGGGCGAACCGTACTTTCAAATCTTACTAGGAATGGAATCCGCTATTAAACTTAAAAAACCGACGAAGAAGAGGAGCGAGGTGGGGAACAAGGAGTTGGAGGGGGCGAAAATCGTCCAGGAACGGCTACACAACCAAGCTGCAAGCGCTCCAAGTTCTGCGCAGAAAGAGGGGGAACAACAAACCCCAAGCACATCGCAGGTGATGCTAGTGAGATCAGAGTCCAGTACATCGCTGTCATCTATTGGCACTACGGACTCAACAGCCTCAGCGATCGCGGGTATGAAGCGATCGCGGAAGGAGCGAGAGGGGGGTAATTCGGGCTCGGAGGTTATGGGAAATGACGACGATGGATACGAAGAAATGTAAGGGCACGGGATTTTACCAGATCAGGAATCATAGCGGACGATTTAGTATCTACCCAAGGGAAACGAGGAAGCAATTCCTCAAACTAAACTCGCTGAGAGAAGCGGAAAGAGCGGCAATGGATCCCGATTTCCAGCTGCCCCAGAAGAGAGCTAAAAAGTTCTGAGAAATGAAACAGGCGTTCATAGAAGAATATACAGATCAACCAACGGATGATCTGAACACGGCTGTGGATGAAGGAGTCAACCTGATAGAGAAGTTGGCAAACACCGCCAACAACCTAAATGGAACGACTATAAAAGCGCTTTATGAGGCGGCCGCCAAAATAACCGCGGCAACCACTGTGATGAGCGAGAGGGCCCAGGGCACCCAGAACTCAGGGATGCTCGAGGAGATGAGGACAGAGATAAATGTCCTTAGGAAGGAACTGGAAGTCCTCAAGAAAAACCTGAGGGCGACCAAAGAAGAGAACAAGAAGCTGAGGGCTCAGAGGATTATAGAGTCCCCCGATCGAGAGAGGAGGAGGCACGCAAGACGCCTCGATTCCGACCACGAGTCGGATATGGAAATGGAGGATCCAGGGAAAGGTCCACAGGCGACGGAAATGGACACGGGGGGGGGGCACAAGCGGGTCCTTCGAGTGACCAGGCAACCGGAGAGCCTTTGCCACCGGTGTTCAGGCCCCCGCTCATGGGTGGCGTCCAGAAATCTGGACAACGGTTCGCTGGGCCCCCCCATGAGAACGGGGGGAGGCGACAAGGATGAACACGCGGACCCCAATGACGTAAGGGGTATTATTGTCTCAGTACTCAGGGAGTTAGGCGTGGTCAATGGGGAGACTATAAAAGTAGCCAAGACCGGTGGGAAGGGTCCCACAGAGGCAAAAGGTGGTTCTGGTAAGAACCAAAAGAAGAAGAAGTCAGGTGGCGAGTCAGGGGAGAAGAGTGCGGGATGCGTTCCTGCGAGAACACCTGCCAATGATCCCCAACCTCGTACCTCGCAATCGCAACCAACGCAGAAGGGTAGCGAAGTGTCGAGGAGGGAGGGGGATCGGACCGCGGTAGCCAAAAATGGCTCCGGGAATAAGGCACCTGCGAAAGGAAACAAGGAGAAGTCGGGTCGGGATAAGGAGGCTCCTCCCCCCCGAAAAAGTACGGACAAGGCCAAGAATGGTCTTGGGAAAACGCCTAAGATTGGCAAGCCGCCTAGGATGCCGGCGGTGGTTATAACGGCACCACCGGGGGGCTATGCGGAGGTTATGAAAGAGGCGAGGACCAGGATTAATCTCCAAGAACTAGGAATCCAAGAGGTCAGACCCAGAAAAGCGGTCACTGGGGCCATGATCCTAGAAATCCCGGGGGATAAAGAGGGGAGCAAGGCTGATGCTCTCGCAGGAAGGCTTTGCGAGCTGCTGGCCTTCAGAGAAGGAGTTAAGATAACCAGGCCCCACCGAAGAGTAGATCTCCGGATACGGGACCTGGACGATTCGGTCAGTGTGGAGGAGATCGCGGAGGCGATAGCCACGCTAGGGGCTTGCGCCAAGGACCTGGTGAAGGTAGGCCCCATTAGGCGGGCAGCAGGCGGACTGGGACAGGGCACCGCGTGGATACAATGTCCCATACTGACGGCAAGGAAAATTACGGCGCAGAGAAGGATAAAGATCGGATGGCTCTCCTACCGGGTAGACGTTCTACAACAGCGAAGGGTGCAGTGCTTCAAGTGCCTAGAGGCCGGACACACAAGTGCCAGATACAACAGCGGAACGGATAGGAGCCAATGTTGCTATCGATGTGGTCAAGCTGGTCATAAATCCAGCGAGTGCGACCGCCCGGCGGAGTGCCCCTTGTGCAAAGAGGCGGGAAGAAAGGCGGACCATAAAATTGGATCCAGGGGGTGCAACGCGAAATCCGGCAGGAAAGCAAGCGCTGCACCCACAAGGAGTGGAGAGGGGAGCGGCGGGGCGAAACCACCAAGCTCTTCTATCTCGCAGGGCCCCTCTGGGGTACAAAAATCCTCGCCTCCGGAACCGGGGGTAGCAGAGGCCCCGAAGGAGAAGAGGCTCGCATAACATCTACGAGTGCTGGCAGGGGTAGCGAATAGACCCCGATGGAAATAGGCTTGGAGGAAGCTATAGCTGCGCCGCAATGTCCCTAAAACTAGTGCAAATGAATCTAAACCATACGGCGGCGGCACAAGATTTACTGCTGCAAGCTATGGCCGAGAAGTGGGATCTGGCAATAATATCGGAACCCTACAGAGTCCCAGAGCATCCCCACTGGGCTGGGGACACGGAGGGGCTGGCGGCGGTAGTTTGGGCGGGGAGCGAGAACTCGCCCCCCATCCAGGTACTGGAACGAGATAGGGGATACGTGGTGGTGAAGTGGGGAAGCACGATCACAGCGTCGTGCTACGCATCCCCGAATAAGAGTACGGAAGCTTTCGAGAGGTACCTCGATGGATTGGAATTGGCGGTGCGATGAAACATGGGCCCCCCTACGATTGTGGCGGGCGACCTGAACGCCAAAGCAAGAGCCTGGGGATCGGGAATCACAGACGCCAGAGGCGAGTTGCTCCTCGACTGGATGGCAAACCTGGGGCTGTCTGTCATGAATCAGGGCCAGGCGAGCACCTGCGTACGGTGGCAGGGGGAGTCTGTCGTCGACGTGACGTTGGCGACCCCTGCCGCATGCCGTAGAATAGCAGGATGGCACGTGGACGAAGATCGGTTCACTTATTCGGACCACAGGTACGTAAGATTTGAGTTAGGCCTACCGGGAAGCCGGGAGCGTCAAGAGCGGGTCGTGAGCCGCAAGAACAGAGGATGGGCGGTAAGACATATCGATGAAGACATGTTTGAGGCGGCAATGCAGGCTGGTAGGTGGTCAGCGGATGCCGTGAGAGCGGGGAAAGCTAGTCTGGAGGAAAGAGCAAGGAACGTGCGCGAGACCCTGTGGAGAGCGTGTGATGCGTCGATGCCGAAGAAGAGAAGTGTACGGAAAAAAGCTCTCTACTGGTGGAACGAACAGATAGCGGAAACCAGGAGAAGAGCTGGAAGGATTAAACACCAACTCACCAAAATGAAAAGGCGCGGTCGTGAGGAGGAGGCTGTCAGGCTCCGAGAAAACCTCAGGGAGGTAAAAAAGGAGATGAAAGCATTAATACGCGACGCGAAAGAAAAGGCTTGGACAGAGTTCGTCGAGACCCTGAATAAGGACCCATGGGCCAGACCCTATAAGTTGGTCATGGGTAGACTCAAGCCCTGGACGCCTCCGATAACGGAGACTCTGGAGCCGGAGGCAGTAGAGCGTATCGTGGCGGAGCTCTTCCCGGGGGACGACGAACTGCCCCCGCGGAGGTACGAGCTACCGGCTCCCTGGAGGGAAAACTGGCAAATGAAGGAGGAAGAGATGGTGTGGGCGGTGAAAAGGATCGGGGGGGTCGCCAAAGCGCCGGGTCCCGACCGCATCCCCGGAGCTGCCCTCAAAATGGCCATCCCACATGTCGGGGAGGACATAAGGGAGCTGATGGAGGGGTGTCTCCGAGAGGGGCACTTCCCAGAGATATGGAAAAAGGCTACCCTGGTCTTAATCCCTAAAGAGGGGAAACCGGCTGGCCTCCCTTCGTCTTACAGGCCCATCTGCCTTATTGACGAGAGCGCGAAGGTCTTCGAGCGTGTCATAGCCGACAGAATTGGAAAACAACTGAGACGCAACCCTACCATGGGGAAAAATAAACTGTCCGAGCGCCAGTTCGGATTTAGAGAAGGCAGATCGACAGTGGATGCGATCAAGTTCGTCAGGGAATGGGTAGAAACTGAGACGGCAGAAGGAGAGGTAGTTTTGGCTGTCTCACTAGACATCTCCAACGCTTTTAATTCGATCCCGTGGAGGTGGATCATGAGAGCGATGGAGGAGACGTTTGGTTCTACCAACATATTTGGTAGAGCCGTCCGGTCAAAGAGATTGCTACGAGGGGTCCCGCAGGGCTCTGTCCTGGGTCCACTTTTGTGGAACCTAGCGTACGACAGGGTCCTGCGGACATCGCTGCCCCCCCGCTGCACCATGGTCTGTTACGTAGACGATACCTTGGTGCTAGCGGTGGGGGAAGACTGGGAAGACGCACTGGCGACGGCCAATTTGGCCACAGCCAGGACGGTAAAAGCAATTAAGGCGATGGGCTAGAGGGTCGCGGCTCACAAGACCGAGGCGATGTACTTTTACAAAGCGTCCACGGGAGGGCCACCCCAAAACACGATCACAGTGGATGGGGAGGAGATTAAGATAGGACGATCCATAAAGTACTTAGGATTGCACCTGGACCCGCTGTGGAGCTTCCTGCCGCACTTCAGGAAGCTGATTCCGAAGGCGGACAAGATGCGTGCGCACTGGCGAGGCTCTTGCAGAACTTGGGAGGACCGGGAGCGGCGGTGAGGAGGGTCTATGCCGCAGTTACCCACTCGGTGCACCTGTACGGGGCACCGGTGTGGGCGGAAGAGATGGATGGGTCGGCACAGCTGCGCCGTATAACCCATGGATGCCAGAGGCGCATAGCCCCGAGAATAGCAAGAGCATACAGGACGGTATCCTTCAGCGCGGTAACCGTGCTAGCGGACATCCCGCCGATAGAGAGCCTGGCCGCTATGTACGCCAAGGTGTACCACTGGCGGAGGGCGTTCAGAGCGGCAGGGCGAAAGATAACCTCCACGAGAATGGAGGAGGCGAGACGCAGGGCGAGAGCTAAGGCCCTGGCTGGCTGGAGGGAATCTCTCAGAGACGAGAGACTGGCGGGGGCACGTACGCTGGACGCGATCCGGCCCGTGTTCCCCGCTTGGATCGTCAGAAGATACGGGCAGCTCTCCTTCCACCTCACGCAGATATTAACAGGCCACGGCTGTTTCGGGGCCTATCTGCAGAGGATCGGAAGGGAGCGAAGTGCCCAATGTCATCACTGCAGGCGCAGTGTCGTGGATGACGCGCAGCACACCCTCCAGCATTGCGAAGCCTGGAGGGAGGAGCGCGCGGAACTACAAGAAGAGGTGGGCCAGGATCTGGCCCCGACGGCTCTGGTAAGAACCATGATGAGTGGAGAAAGCGCTTGGCGCGCCGTAGCAACGTTTGCTATAAAAGTGATGACCGCCAAAGAAAGGGCGGAGAGAGAGAGAGAG
>NW_017305697.1:32700-37106 GCF_001594115.1 Trachymyrmex septentrionalis
TGAAATGCTTCCTGCGTACCCTCGCCCCCCTCTCAACACCGCGTCAGGAAGGTCTCCCATGGGGTTTTAGTGGGTATGGGGGTTCGTGATTCTTCACGACCCCCGAGTCCCACATACCCCTCACCCTCCCGCCGAGGGTGAGAGGATGCGTAACAGCATTTCCCCATGAAAAAAAAAAAAAGGTCAGGTCAGGACAGATCAGGACAGGTCAGGTTGTTCAAAAGTTGTTCAAAAGTTTTTCAAAAGTTCAAAAGTTGTTCAAAAGATATTCAAAAAAATTATTCAATAATTGTTCAAAAGTTGTTCAAAAATTGTTCAAAAGTTATTCAAATGATGTTCCAAAGTTGTTCAAAAGTTGTTCAAAAGTTGTTCAAAAGTGGTTCAAAAAATGGTTTGAAAGTTGTTCAAAAGTTGTTCAAATGTTGTTCAAAAAATAGTTCAAAAGTTGTGCAAAAGTTGTTCAATAAAATTGTTGAAAGTTGTTCAAAAGTTGTTCAAAAGAATTGTTCAAAGGTTGGTCAAAATTTGTTCAAAAGTTCAAAAGTTGTTCCAAAGCTCAAAAGTTGTTGAAAAGTAGATGAAAAAAATAGTTCAAAAGTTCAAAAGTTGTTCAAAATTTGTTCAAAAAAATTGTTCAAAGATTGTTCAAAAGTTGATCAAAAGTTGTTCAATAGTTGATCAAAAAAATTGATAAAAATTGTTCAAAAAAATTGTTCAAAAGTTGGTCAAAGTTTGTTCAAAAGTTGTTAAAAAAAATTGTTCAAAAGTCAAATCTTAAAAAAAATTGTTAGAATGTTGTCCAAAAGTTGTTCCAAAGTTGTTCAAAAGTTGTTCAAAAGTTGTTCCAAAGATGCTCAAAAGTTGTTGAAAAGTAGTTGAAAAAAATAGTTCAAAAGTTCAAAAGTTGTTCAAAATTTGTTCAAAAAAATTGTTCAAAGGTTGTTCAAAAATTGTCCAAAAAAATTGTTCAAAGGTTGTTCAAAAGTTGATCAAAAGTTGTTCCAAAGATGCTCAAAAGTTGTTGAAAAGTAGTTGAAAAAAATAGTTCAAAAGTTCAAGTTGTTCAAAATTTGTTTAAAAAAATTGTTCTAAAGTTCAAAAGTTGTTCAAAAAAATTTTTTGAATGTTGTTCAAAAGTCCCAAATTTGTTCAAAAGCTGTTCAAAAAAATAGTTCAAAAGTTGTTCAAAAGTTGTTCAAAGGTTGTTCAAAAGTTGTTCAAAAGTTGTTCAAAAGTTGTTCAAAAAAATTGTCCTAAAGTTGTTCAAAAGTTGCTCAAAGGTTGTTAAAAAAATTGTGCAAAGTTGTTCAAAAGTTGTTCAAGAGTTGTTCAAAAGTTGTTCAATAAAATTGTTCAAAAGTTGTTTAAAATTTCAAAAAAATTGTTCAAAAGTTGTTAAAAAAGTTATTCAAAAGTTGTTTAAAAGTTGTTCAAGAGTTATTCAAAAGTTGTTCACTACAATTCCTCAAAAGTTGTAGAAAAGTAGTTCAAAAGTCATTCAAAAAAATTGTTCAAAAGTTGATCAAAAGTTATTCAAAAAAATTGTTCAATAGTTGTTCAAAAGTTGTTCCAAAGTTGTTCAAAAGTTGATCAAAATTTGTTTAAAATTGTTCAAAGAAATTGTTTAAAAGTTGTTCAAAAGTTGTTTATAAAAATTGTTTGAAATTGGTTCAAAAGTTGTTCCAAAGTTGTTGAAGAGTTGTTCAAAAGTTGTACAAAAGTTGTTCGGAAGATGTTCAAAAGTTGTTCAAGGGTTGTAAAGTTTTTCAAAAAAATTGTTCAAAAGTTGTTCCAAAGTTGTTCAAGTTATTCAAACAAATTATTCAAATGTTGTTTAAAAGTTGTTCAAAAGTTGTTCTGAAGTTGTTCAAAAGTTGTACAAGAATTGTTCAAAAGTTGTTCAAAAAAATTGTTCAAGTTTTTCAAAAGTTCAAAAGTTGTTCAAAAATTGTTCAAAAGTTGTTCAAAAGTTGGTCAAAAGTTGATCAAAAGTTTTAAAAAATTTTTCAAAAGTTGTTCAAAAGTTGTTCAAATAAATTGTTAAAAGTTGTTCAAAAGTTGTTCAAAAGTTGTTTAAAAGTTGTTTAAAAGTTGTAAAGTTGTTCAAAGAAATTGTTCAATGGTTGCTCAAAAGTTGATTAAAAGTTGTTCAAGAGTTATTCAAAAGTTGTTCACTAAAATTGCTCAAAAGTTGTACAAAAGTAGTTCAAAAGTTGTTAAAAAAATTATTCAAATGTTGATCAAAAGTTATTCAAAAAAATTGTTCAAAAGTTGTTCAAAAGTTGTTTAAAGGTTGTTCAAAAGTTGTTCAAAAGTTGCTCAATAGTTGTTCAAAAAAATTATTCAAAAGATGTTCAAAAGTTGTTCCAAAGTTGTTCAAAGGTTGTTCGAAAGTTGTTCAAAAGATGATCAAAAGTTGTTTAAGATTTATTTAAAAGTTGTTAAATAAAATTGTTCAATAGTTGTTTAAAAGTTGATAAAAATTGTTCAAAGGTTGTTCAAAAGTTGATAAAAAAGTTGTTCAAAAGTCGTTCAAAAGTTTTTAAAAGTTGTTCAAATGTTGTTCAAAAAAATTGTACAAAGTTGTTCACAAGTTGTTCAAAAATTGTTCAAAAGATTTTCAAACGTTCAAAAGTTGTTCAAAAGTAGTTCAAAAGTAGTTCAAAAGTTGTTCAAAGGTTGTTCAAAAGTTGTTAAAAAATTGTTCAAAAAAATTGTTAAAAAATTGTTCCAAAGTTGTTCAAAGTTGTTGAAGAGTTATTCAAAAGTTCAAAAGTTGTTCAAAAGTGGTTCAAAAGTTGTTCAAAAATTGTTCAAAGTTGATCAAGAGTTGTTCAAAAGTTATTCAAAAAAATTGTTTAAAACTTGTTCAAAAGTTGTCCAAAAGTTGTTCGAAAGATGTTAAAAGTTGTTCAAAAGTTGTACAAGAATTGTCCAAAAGCTGTTCAAAAGTTGTTCAAAAGTTGTACAAGAATTGTTCAAAAGTTGTTTAAAAAAATTGTTCCAAAGTTGTTCAAAAGATGTTCAAAAGTCGTTCAAATAAATTGTTCAAAGGATGTTCAAAAGTTGTTTAAAAAAATTGTTCAATAGTTGTTCAAAGAAAATGTTGAATGATGTTCAAAAGTTGTTCAAAAAAATTGTGCAAAGGTTGTTTAAAAATTGTTCAAAAGTTGTTCAAAAGTTGTTCGCAAGTAGTTCAAAAGTTGGTCAAAAAAAATGTTGAAAAGTTGTTCAAAAAAATTGTCCTAAGGTTGTTCATAAATTGTCCAATAGTTGTTAAAAAAATTATGCAAAAGTTGTTCAAAAGTTGTTTAAAAAAATTGTTCAAAAGTTGTTCAAAAGATGTTCAAAAGTCGTTCAAAAAAATTGTTCAAAGGATGTTCAAAAGTTGATTAAAAAATTTGTTCAAAAGATGTTCAAAAGTTGTTCCAAAGTTGTTCAAAGGTTGTTCGAAAGTTGTTCAGAGAAGGACAACATAAATTTTCAGATAATTTCACCGGGAGTTAAACTCCATAACGTTGGTGCGGGATCCTTTAATAAATTTTCTTTTACCTTGTGATACGCTGGTTAGTGTCCGATACAAAGAAGAGCAATTTTTGTAACGGAAAACGAAATGTAGTGATCATATGTCAAGTTCATGAGATCCGTCTGCAAAAAAAGTTAAGTAATTTGTCAAATGCCAATGGTTTTGTTAAAGAAGAGTGTGAACTTCAAATTTTCTAGATCACTTATGATAATCATAATTTTAGCAGCATGTCAATTATAATTATAATTTTTATCGCATTTTATATAATATTGATATTTGCATGCAAAAAAATATGTTCTGCTATTAATGAAAATTAACTTTTATTGAAAATGTATGAATAGAATAATTTTCTTGGAATAGTGCTTACACAGGAATACTTACATTTAATAATAATAAAAAACGTGTATTATTAAAATTTTTTGTATGTATGAGTACAAAAATGTCAACTATTCGAGATGAGCTGAATCCGATAATAATGGGATTTTAAATAATTTTTGTACTTAAAAATTTATTGTATTTATATTGTAATATTTAACAATTTCCTATTTTTTCTTTTTTTTCAAAAATATTATTTATTAACTCCGCTAATACTACAGTGTCTATTTGACTTATCCCGATTTTTTGAATCTGCACATTTTTAATTATATTCATGTAATTGATGACTTTGTTAAAAGAATGTAATTCATTTTAGTAAAATTATCTAAGTCGACAAAAAAATTAGTTAAATATAATCTGGTATGTACATGTATTTTCTTATAGAAAAGTATTTGCGTGCGTGGGTGTGTATGCGTGTGCGTGCGTGCGTGCATGCGTGCGTGCGCGCGCGCGCGTGTGTGTGTGTGTGTGTACGCGCGCGTGCGTGTGTGTGTATATAAAAACT
>NW_017305698.1:0-571 GCF_001594115.1 Trachymyrmex septentrionalis
AGCGATAAAAGTCTTATCCTCTGTTCTCACGGCTTTGTCGGTATAATGGCATCATTGCAAACGTGAAATTAATTCTCTCAGGGAATGGCAATTTTTTTCTTTGTTAGGCGAGATTCTAAAATTATCTCAAATACCTTTGCGCGATCACAAGATCACATTCACTTAAATCCACAAAGAATTTTTCGCGTGAATTTATCGGAAAGCGCATGAACACAGTCGCATCAACTTAAACAAAATGATAATAATGAAATGCAACTGAGAATACGAATTATTGAAATATTAGGTGTACAAAAAAGTTCTGAGCTTTTTTTCCTTCTGAACCTTTCCCATCGTATGTAATCGTACGGAAATGGCTTGCTGCGTAACGCCAAGCTGTTCTGCAAGCTCCTTTTCAGTTTGCGCAGAGTTTATATCCAGCAGTGCTTGCAATTCGTCCGTTTCAATCTTTTCAGGGCGTCCAGCACGCGATTCATCTTTAAGACTGAAATCTCCTTGGCGAAACTTTTGATACCACCTTTTGCATGTTGCATGACTTACAGCGTTCTCTCCATATGCAGCACAAATCATTTCA
>NW_017305698.1:1964-5880 GCF_001594115.1 Trachymyrmex septentrionalis
TTGGGGGGATTATTTGTTTCAGATTGATTGTGTGAATCCGATAATTTCATCGGCTCTCAATTTATTTCTGAAATATTAATTCAATTTAATTGAATGTATATTAGATAGTAGTTCAACATCTTAACACTCGGACCGGGAAGGCGCTTTGTATTTAAAGTCTTGATAGTTGTAAGTATAGTTACCTTGTAATAATACATAAATAAAAATTTCGCTAAAAGGAATGCAATCTAATCTAGATTATCTGTGTGCTCATTCTGTCATTCAATACTTGCTGATTAATATACATACGGCATATACATACGTTATATGACATATTAAAATTATTTTTATTTTTAAATAATTATAGTATTTTCTATCAAATAGTATACACAAGATTCGTTAGCATTTGCTTAATTTTTTTCAAGCGTCACTTGTTTTTTATTTATTAGCAATAGCATTGCATATTTTATTAATGTCGTTAATTAATAAAACGTGAGATATAGACTAAGATGTGTACTTTAAAAATTTAAAGTGTAATATCATAAAAAGTGAGGTAAATATGCATTTTAGGTAACATGTCACCGATTTCAATGTTCTTTAGATATGTTGTAAGGGAGAGGGTTCTGAGTGATTACTCACAAAAATTAAGTTGGGGGACGGCATTGATTTAAAAGATATAATCAATTAAAGTTCCATAACATGTAAATTTAAAGAATAATATTTTTTTTATTATATAGAACAAAAATTTTCTGCTTTAAAATATATTTTACTGTTCATGTGAAGCGACTCTCACTCCCTTTCCTCCTCCCCTTCTTAAGAGACGCACAACTTTCATAATTGTACTGTTGCACGTACTTGTACGTTATAAAAGTTTAGTACATAAAAATGCATAAAAGTGTACGAAGGGACACGTAAATACAGTTTAAAAAACCCACCAACCACCATGCTTGAAACTGTATATACTTCTATGTACACTTCTATGTGCATTTCCACCATTTTGACGCGACATTTCTGAAATCAATTGCAGTACTTTATAAATCTAGTGGCTTTAACTTAGAAGATATAATAAATTAAAGTTTTATAATAAAGTCATAGTATACAACTTTCTACGAGAAGCGACTTTCACCCTATCTTCCCTCATGTTTCGAGGGCACACGACTTTTCACGCGAAGCGACTTTCAAAAAACAACTTTCCAAAGTGTTACGTCCGGCGGACTCACGCGACTCTTTTCTTTCATAGAGATCTCGAATTCCTCGAAACACTAAAACTTTATTCTTTCCTTTTTTTTCTCTATCTTAAAAACTAAAACAAGGAATCCGGTATCTCCTCGCGAATGTCGCTCCGAGATAATAATCAATAATAAATACCTATGGAAAAGCATAAGACCGGCGCCAAGATTAACGGTCAAGTCGCGGACGATTCTCGCGAATTACAAAATTACAAAATTTAAGAAACGGCACGCGACGTTCAGGGATAGATTCTGGGTGGTCCCGTGGCGACGATGCATGCGCGACTTCTCGGCGTCCGAGACGCGCGTTTCCCCATAAATCTTAAGGTCATAAAATTTTGGAGTTTCACTTTCTCACTCTACAGATTTCTGTCAACATCCTTTCCTCCCACAAAATCTTGATCAATCTAAGAGCAAAAGAAAATCCTACTACCAGCCAACGAAACCTGTTCCACCAATCCAAATTTGAGTAATCTGGGGCGATTAGTATAAAAATCGCGGTTCCGCAACCCTTGCATCAGATAGATAGCAAATTTTTCTCTATCCGGAGTTCCGGAGTTTTACTTGTCCCGATAGAGACAGTGAGTCGGTCGCAACACTCCAAGTCGATAAAGTCAGTGAGTTGGTCGCGTTATTCAAGTTCCCGATAGAGTCAGTGAGATCAATAGTATCATCGGGACCAAAGGGCTGTTTCCTAATCGAGGAAGTCCGTAATTGAGTAACATCGAAGCCGAGTAACATTCGACGCCACCTTCTCTGCGGTTGGGCCCTACATCGCCAGTAAGTTTCCAATTATTTACATCAAGTGGTCCCTCCACGTCTTCCCCCCTTTTTTTTCTCTTTGGGGACCCATTAAAAATAAAATTTTTTAGTGCGTTCAAAGCCGTCCATTCGCCCCTCGTCGCCGCCACCTGACGAGAACCACTCGATCGCGCCGACTTGCCGCCCGCGCCCGGATTTCTCACCTAAACCAACCGACAGTCCCAGAACCAACCCCCCTCTTACAATTCCCCTTGGCAACCCTCTCTCCACCCCTCGAAATTACATATTCCCCAATATCAAATCCATCCCCGATTCCTCCTGCTGATTTCCCCCCGCATCCACCATTACCCCCTCCAATTGATACCACCCCCTCAATCCCACTTAATGGCTATTCTCTCGCTGCCCTTTCCTCTTCTTTTCTATCATGCCCAGGAACTCCTAAAGTACATGGCACACTTTACCCCCTCCAACCGAGATTTGGTAGTCGTGAGGATCCCAGGATCCGACGGCCTTTTCTCGGTTCCGATAGCGTCCCTTGTCCCCCTCGACCTTTTCTCACTCAATCCCTATGATCCTACCCAGTACTAATAGCATCTTCCCCCTTTCTTCCTCTCAAATCCACTCACCTCTTCCCCTTTTTTTATACTCTCGTTATTCTCTCGTCATTTTCTCCTCCCTTCCATTCTCCTATGACACCACACACACACATACTCTCACACGTGTACATTTAATCAAGAAAACAAAAATTGTATTATCGTTTTTAATCTGATAAAATTATATTTATATTCAAAATGTATCATTCCAGTTTTTTTTCTCCTTAATTATATCATTATAAAATTAACTTCCCAGTAGTCTTTATTTAAATAATACCTCTCCTCGTATTATTAAGCTCTCCAGCGATTGCACTTCGCCTTCTCCCCGGTCACTTGGATTAAGTTCCATGACCGAAAGTCAGGGCATACGGCCGTACTGACACAGCTGGCGTTATAGTGCGCTTCTCTCGGCATACTGACCCAGTTTGGGTCTTTTTTTCGAAGTACGTCCGACTCGTGTGTCCGTTTAGTGAAGCACGAGCAGAGGTTTCCGCTTCGTCTTCCGTTCGACCCTCGGCTCGTTAGGAGCCTCAGGACGAAGCGAAACACCTCCCCATTTGCGTCGGTCCTTCCCCACGGCTCCCTTGCGGTCCGGAGCCTGGACACGACCAAATCGGTCTAACAATTTGGTTCCTCGTTACGTTCACCCCCTCAGCTCCGCATGCGCGCGGAGCTTGGAGCGTAACAAAAGAAATATAATAAATCTGAGACAGTTGTGCGCCTCGAACCAGAAGGGTAGGAGAGGTGAAAGTCGCTTTGCGTGAAAAGTCGTGCTCCCCCAAGCAGGGAAGCAGGTGGGCTGAGAGTTGCATGGCCAGTAAGATATATTTTAAAGCAGAAAATTATTAGAGTAAAAAAAATATTATTTTTCAAACTTATTCTCTACATATTATAGAACTTTAATTTACTATATCTTCTATATCAATGCCGTTTCGCACTTAATTTTTTGAGTAATCATTCAGAACATTCTCCCCTACAACGTATCAAAAAGATATTAGAATCAGTGACGTGTCACGTAAAATGCGTATTTATCAAAATTGCTTTACGGCTTTTAAAGGAGTTAATAAATATCAATAGATTTCACGAAAAAAATTAATATCATGCTCTCAATTGAAATTAAATCCAAAATGAATAAAACATTTGATGAACTGATCCGCAATTAGTACATAAGATTTAATTGTGGATAATTGTCATTACTTAATTTAATTAAAATTAAAACATACAAGACAGTACCGAAATGAAATAAGATCATCCATAATGTAATCTATATGACCAATCATAATTACTAAACATCTCACAAAAAATTCATATTTTTATACAGAACGTTTGATAAAACGTTCTGAATAAAAATAT
>NW_017305698.1:5980-12286 GCF_001594115.1 Trachymyrmex septentrionalis
TTTAAAGAAACTGCGAGAACTATTTC
Organism: Trachymyrmex septentrionalis; assembly: GCF_001594115.1. Taxonomy (NCBI): domain Eukaryota; kingdom Metazoa; phylum Arthropoda; class Insecta; order Hymenoptera; family Formicidae; genus Trachymyrmex; species Trachymyrmex septentrionalis. The sequence continues at coordinate 6,007 of NW_017305698.1, forward strand.
TGAAAATCCTATAAAAAATATTAAAATGTGTTTGTGTCTCATGCAGCAAGAACTAATTCAGTTATTATAAAATACTAGCCGACGATTTAGAGAAACTATGACAGAGACGTTAGAAAAAGCGCTGGCACCATTATTGATCATTGGATCGTTTTGTAATTTGTGCATGATCGAATATCCTCGTGGACAATCTAGGGCGTATCTTTCTTACCTATATGCTTTGGCCAAATGGGGCTCTCTGATATACTTCTATTACTATCCAAATTTACTTTCGTATTGGCGAAAAAATGACATGAAAATATACATCACCGATATCAGTCCGTTGGTCACCATTACATTAATTCTCATTAGCTTCAGTCATTTTAAGGTACAAATTTTTAAGTGTACTCCTGGTTCAAATATAATAATACTTTATCTTTTAGTATTACTTTTCTTTTGTTTAATCGTATTTTTAATTAAGAGCATTAAAAATTTATAATTATAGGTAAATATAACATTATAAAACATTTTTATAGAAAGCTTTCAATACCGTAATGACTTACTTTTCAGTCAAACTCAAGCTATGCATTCTATCTCATTCGGCTCTCTCGCTAATCTGCTCGTTCTTTACAAATCGCACGCAGTAGAAAAGTCCTCAAATATAATTCTTTTCCTCTTTTCTCTTCTTCTCGTGCTGGTTTTTTCTAGAGTATCTCAGGGTTCTATTCACAGAATTTTACTTTTAATATTTATATCTCTGATTTATCTAATGTTTTTCTATCCCCTGAGTTTTTCATGTATGCAGACGACGTAATTCTTTTCAAATTTGTTTCACCCATTCGATGCTTTAGCAGTCTGCTCTGCTTTAAATAAAGATCAAAAATTTATTGCCGAATGATCTACTAATAATTCACTGCATTTAAATCTCTCTAAATTATTCTTGCTAATTGTCGGTTTCTTAACATTATTATCCCATATTCAATCCTTCGATATTTCTCTTAACTCCGTTCCAAATCCTCGCTCTACCTTTATTAAGATTCTTGGTGTCCATATTGATTCTTCATGGACATTCGAGTCAAACGTCCCATCAAATGTCGAACTGTTTACGCCGTCTACTTTGTCCCCTTGGTCACATCCTTTCCTTGTTTTCCAAAAACTCCTCTCTTCTCAATTACTCATTATTTCATTATTTTACGATTACTCCGATGTTGTCTAGATTCTAGCTTTTAATCAATAATCAAGATTGGGTAAGTTAACTTTTTTTTGTAAGTTAAGTTAAAGTTAACAACCTTGAAAATTTAACTTAGATAACTTGTTAAGATACAAGTTAATTTATAACGAAATTAATTGAATTAAAAGTTAAGTTAATAAAAAAATTGAATAGTTAAAAGTTAAATTTGTTTTTTTTTTTAATTCATAATTTCAGGATTTCAATCTTACAAATAACGGAAATGACAAATATATATTTTATGTAAAAAATACTCTATATTTTATTTACATATTTTGTTTATATTTATTGTTTAGTATATAAAATTTAGTATATAAAATTATAAATACTGGCCTGTGGTCATGATCAAAGCTTTAGACACAATACGAGAAGCGATAATAATAAGGAATAATAGATTTCAACCTATCAGAAACTAAATACATCGAAATACACGGTTTCTAACAGATTGAAATCTGGGGGATCGATTGAATAATTCAAAATGAGATAAAAATTACAAAAATGAGAAAATTTACTAGAATATTTATAATTTCATTGATCAACACATAATAAATTTTCTCACTTTTGCCATTTTCATCTTATTTTCAGTTATCGCTATTGCCGCATGTTATGTCTGAGATTTGACTTCAAAGAATTAAATAAAAAATTAATAGTGACGAATAAAATGTAACTAAAGTTAAAATATAAATATAGTTACAAAGTTAATAGTCTAAAATGTAACTAAATTTAACTTAAAATTAATCAGCTTTTTAACTTAATTTTTATTTTTTTAACTTAGCACTACCCAATCCCGTTAATAACTTCTAAATTGTGTACAGTGTATCCAAAATTCTTGCCTCCGCTTCTCCTACTGCGCCCGTAAATACGACCATATGTCTATATATTTACCGGAGATCTGGCTGGGTTAGGATATGGCAACGTTTTATTCTACACCTGTACTATTTTTCGTTTTTTCTTTTTTTTTGCTTCAATATTTTTTATATCGTCGAAGCGTTCTTCAGTTGAACTCTGAACTTTATTTTACTTTTAACCCCCTTGTCACCAGGTACCAAAATTATTTATCGTTCCACTATATTCCGTACTTCTTTCTCCTACTACTCAATCAAATATTTTAACTACTTTCTTGTAGCAATAAAAACCTCTCCATCTTTGTCCTGCTTTCGTTCTGCTGTCCCGTGTTTCATTGCGTATTTAAGAAAGACTGTAACTGGTATGTGTGTAGGTGCTTGCGTCTATGTGTGTGCGTGTGTGCATGCGTGCGCGTACGTATGTATATGATTTTAACTATTGTTTCACTACTCATTGCATCGTCTTAGTCCTTTTTTAGCTGGTAGGCTATATGTAACAGCAGTTTTACTGACGCTTCTAACCATTTGCAAGCTACTAGTATGTTATATCATATTTTATGTTTATGTCTATTACTCTGTTAACATGTAATCTTTTTTATAAGTTGCGCAATGAACTAAATTAAATTAAAAAAAAAAAATTTTGTAACAGATCAATTTTAATGCTTACATTATTATAATATAACTCTTTATCTCTGTCACATTTTCTATACACATTGCAACAATTTTTACTCAAATATAAAATTACAACAATTTTATTCTGGGCCGCATAATCGATCAATATCATTTTCTTAAAGGAATTGAAAATGTGCTTACGTAAACTTGCTATAGTAGACGACTCGTTGGAAGTCCTCGGAGTGCCAAAGAAATACCAAAGACTACGTAACTGGATAATTCGTATAATAGTCGGATGGATTGTACACATTTTTTATCAATTATTATTAAGTAATGTTATTATTTTTTTTGTTTTGCAATACGACGTAATTTTATTTCTGATTATAACATTAAGTACATTTCTGATGACTTACCCGGAAAAAGTCATTACCTTAAGTGCTCTGATTCCTGCAGTTATTCTTGGGTTAGTATTACACATGTGTATACGTTTATTTTGTAAGCTATTTTTATTGAGATTGTGCGTCAAAATATTTCCAGTGTGAAACACTTAAACACCTGTCATTACATATAAAAAAGAAAGCCCATCACCATCAGACTATGACCTTGTCGATATACTTGTATGTATGTTGTCTGTATTGTCTGTACACAACATGAATATACGATACTTATTTTGAGTATTAAAAATATACTAAATAACAGTTAGTTAAAATAAATAATCAATTACTATTTTTTATTATTAAATATTTGTAAAAGATAGGCATCTTTAAATAAAGTTGGGAAGGAAGTAATGTTGAGTAACGTAATCGAATAAACATACTATCAGAATTTTTCTCTTCAATGAACTTAATCTTGACATATGTTATCATAAAAAAGTAACAGCAAAAGCAACGACAAAATAATAACATAAAAAGAAGAGTGAATTAAGGGGTACCGGATATCAGATATTCGTCGTCAAATTCTTTTTAGATATCCAATTATCCGATCGGATTGTCCTTCTGGATACCTAGAAAAAAGCATCCAGAGAATAAAAATGGCATGGTCCTTTAACCAAAGATGTTTTAACAGAAAGTTTTTTAAGGAAACCTTTACGTTAATCTGAGAATCAATTTTGAAGACATTCTTTGAAAATTTTTTTAATAAATAAAAATTTAAGTATACTTAAGAAGTATACTAATACAGGTCTAGAAAGTGCGTACAATATAACACATCGGTCAATAAGTCCCCGGTCTAGCAAAGAAAACACAAGTGTTACATAAAAATTCGAATTTATTCATCAATATAGTTTCCTTTTAAGGCAATACAATCAGTCCAACGCCTTTCCAAACGTTCGATGCCGGTTTTGTAGAACGATTTTGGCTGACCCTCAAAATACGCATCAGTTTCGGCGATGACCTCCTCATCCGATCGAAATTTCTTCCCAGCGAGCATTTTTTTGAGCTCAGCGAATAGGAAATAGTCGCTGGGGGCCAAATCTGGCGAATACGGTGGGTGCGGGAGCAGCTGGAAGCCCAACTCGTTCAATTTAACCATCGTTGCCATCGACTTGTGACACGGTGCATTTGATCCACAGTGAGCAAACGCGGCACCCACTTCGAACACAGCTTCCGCATCGACAAATGATCGTGTAAAATGGTAAAAACACTTCCCTTGGATATCTTTACGATGTCAGCAATATCATCCAGCTTTAATTTACGGTCGGACAAAACCAATTTATGGACCTGCTTGATTTTTTCGGGGACAACTGCCTCATTTGGGCGACCAGAGCGGTGTGCATCGTCGGTGTCCGTACGACCGCGTTTAAAATCAGCATACCAGTCGATAATTGTTGATTTGCCTGGGGCAGAGGTGCCATAATGTTTGTCCAACCACTGTTTTGCCTCAACGGTGTTTTTTCCCATCAAAAAGCAGTGTTTAATGAGCACACGAAATTCCTTTTTTTCCATTGTTATGAAAATAACCAAATTAGCGTCACTAAAGCTTCAATAACTCACACAATAATGATCCGAATGACATATACATTTGACAGTACGCCTAAAAGGGTCTGGTCTTTCGAACCACTATGTACTTTTTGTGTTAGTGGCGCTCTCTATGTGTCAGACCGGGGACTTATTGACCGATGTGTTACGTGTCAAAAAATATTTTTTGTAATGTTAACTATTTACAGAATACTAATAAGATGGCGCTGAAATTAAGCCTGCATCGCTGATACGATCAAACGGTGATCAAGGAATCGTATCATTGGTCAAAAAATAAACTTTTTCTTAATGAGTGGACTTGTTATTCTCGTTCGGACTAAGATAATTAATGTCATATGCATATTTTCAAAATAACAACAGTTTGAAAAAATAATTTAAATTTTTCTAATTTTTTTCCTTTTATTTGAACTTCGAAAAAATAGAAAAAATTAATGTAGACTATTAATTCTAGTTCCGGTGATAATGACATGTTCACTGAGTATTGTCGTAAAAGTAGAAGTCAGTCGCACTAAAGATTTTTTTCGAATTGTGATCACCATATTCAAAAACACAGTTTTGTGTAAAACGTGTATAAAGTTTGAAATATTTTAGTACAAATACCTCTCCGTTTTCTGTTAGAAACGAAAGTGATGCTCAGAAGAGAATGAAACTGTGTTCTATTGAAGAGAAACGTTCTAGAATGGTTTTGAAAGGTTGAATATAAATAATGGCGAGCGTCGGTTATAGCAATTAATTGGTGCATCCTATTATAATCGGTCATGAAACCCCACACATATCATTTTATCTTGTACATCTTCAACAATTTTCGTTTCTTCCAAAAAACATTTTTGTGGGTTATTCTTGAGACTATAAGCTTTCAAAAACAGCAAAAATAATTGATATTTTTTAACCCTAAAACATAAAAATTCCTTTAACAAAATGCATTTGTTTAATGTTTTTAGCAACTTTGTTTAATAATTCTTACTGATTGAAAAATTATTATTTTCTGCAAGGTGCGTGATTTTTGGTGGCTTTCTTTTTCGTTATCTGTAAACAAATTGTAGTTTAAAATGACTAAAACTAAATTATAAATTTTGAACAAAACTCATTTTGAAACTCTACTCCTCATATATACATTAAATATTATATAGAAACATAACAAGTAAATAACAAAATTCTAGTACGACTTCTAATCATTTATTAACGCAATTAGCGTTAATATGCTTATACAAAATGCATATATTATAATATTAATAAAAAATGTGACTAATTCTTTTTTAATTCAGATGCATAAGCTCCAGATTTCGTCAAATTAATGAACGTTTACGAGTATTATGTTCTGATCAGTTCGAAAGTAGTACAAACTACAGAAGACAAAACAGATCCACCTTTGTACATCAGCGGACAACAGGAGCTAAGGAACACAATCAATATATATGGATTATAATGTAATAATTATTTAATAGAATTACTGTCTGTTACACACCTGCATGCGCATGTATATATATACATATATATGTATATATATAGAATGTCTCAATCTAACTTTCACATCAACATATTTCGAAAAGTATAAAATAAAGTTCTTTATGAAAGTGCGACTGTTTGGAGAGGGGCCTACTGTGATCACGTTATTTTTTTCTAGATAGAGATATGATGACAGA
>NW_017305698.1:12386-18856 GCF_001594115.1 Trachymyrmex septentrionalis
TGTATGTTTAGCTGTGCTTTTTAAAATAGAATTATATGATTTCTTACGTAATATCACTTCTGTATAATCATTCTGCATATACAAGGTTTAAGTCAGAAATTTAAAAAGACCAATAATTTATGATATATTATAGATACATTTTTCTGACATGTATAATTGGCATGACACATTAAATATCTCGTAAACTATTAATTTTCTGATAATCGTAATATCCTAATACTTTTATGAATAGAATAATGAGATAAATCGGGTGTAAAGGAAACATATACTTGTTTGTTTAACAAAATTATTCATTGTACCTACGTATTTTTTTGTAAAACTTTTGTAAATAAGCGACCTATTGCCAATTTCGATAATCTTGACATATATTGTTAAGGTTATAACCCTAAGTGACCTCCTACAAATTTTTTAATTATCGTTCGCCCTTCTTTAAAATGCTATTATCAAATAAAGTTGATAATATATATATGTGCGTGTGAGTGTGAGTGTGCGTGTGCGTGTGCGCGCGCGCGCTTTTAATTTTTTCTTTCTCTTTGAATTGGAATGAAACAGACAAATTCTTTGCTTATAATTACAAATTCTCTGCTTTAAAATATATATTCCTTGCTTTACGATACAAATTCTCTACCTTAAGGACACAACTTTTCTGTTTTCAAAACAAAAATAATATAAGAAAAAAGCTTAGTTAGAATATGATAAAATAAAAAAAAATAAAATAGATAATTTCAAGAAATTATTCAACAAATATTGCAGAATATAAATAAACACGATCACGCGTTCATAATGTGTTTTGCACTTGAACAGAAGGAGGATGGATCCCTTCAAAAAGAAGCGAATTCAAAAGTCATCTACACTAAACATATAATTTTTATATCAAACAATAATTTTTTTCTCTCTTACTTCTTCGAAAATTCTTTTCCAGGATTAAAAAATACGTATTAATACGTATTTGCGAAGTAGGGTCTTAATGCTGATAACGACGAAAAAGTTTCGAACCGAGATTTTTTTTATCATTTTTTCGTCTAATATAATGCTGCAGCTGTTACGTCGTAACAACATTTGCTTCATATAAAAGCTGTGCTATTCTTATTTATGAAATAGTAGTTCATAGATCAAATAGTAGTTTGCACGAAGAAGCAATGTGGATTTCTTAAAATTGTACTTTACAATAAAACATCAGGTGACGGTGTCATGAATTTTGAACGCGTTTTTTATACATTTTTCTTGAGCGAAAGAAAAAAGGACGTGTCCGGCTGTTTCAGCCGTTGGCTCATAATTTTGAAGAAATTAATTTTTTAAATAATTATTGTAATAATTTGAGAAACATACTATACAGGAAAATATCAACATCTTTATAAATTTCATTTTATTTCATCGAAAGTTAAAGATAAAATTACATCTGGGTGGATGATTCTGAATCTTGGATGATGATTCTGAACGCAGCAATAGATCGTGCGCCAAATGAAATATTGCTCACGTCAGTAAACATTCGATTCACTCGCTTGCACAGTGATTCTTTGAACTGAAAAAATATTTTAATCAAATTTATCAGCATGGAAAACGATAGATATATTCATTATACGAAATCGCATATGCTAATAGAGTGGAAAATGCGATTTTTGATGCTGAGAAAGGTAAGACATCTTTGTCGCTTCCAAAATAATATATAACTGATGGACTAAAAATTTTGTAGTTAAAGTTTATACAAAATACAACTTGCTGAAAAAGGAAAGTTCAATATTTTCTGAAAATGCAGAGATTATTGGAAAGATAATTGCGGAATTTGTGGTAGAAATGATTTGTGATAATTTAAAAGAAGAATTATTTTTGGTAGAAGAATTGTTTTTAGTGGAAGAATGCATCACACAAGAAAGTATTAACACTGATTCTAGAATTTCATCACCAATTTATTACACTGATTATTGAAAATAAATAAATTATTACCTAAAATAGTAATTGATTAACACAAACTATAGAAATCAAAGCTTTTAAACGATCCAACTAGATCTTAATGCTTATATTATTTTTGTGTTAATTTATATACTTTCACCAAAAGTAATTCTTCATTTCCTTTTAAATGAAAATCATGATTTATTTCTGCCACAAATTCCGCAATTATCTTTTCAATAATATCTGCTTTTTCAGAAAGAATGGAACTTTCCACTTTTTCAGCAAATTGTATTTTATATATTAATAAAATTTAATCTAAAAATTTTCAGTCTATCAGTTATATATTGTTCTGACAGCGACAAAGATGTTTTATCTTGCTTAACATCGATAATCGCATTTTCCACTCTGTTAGCATATGCGATTTCATCATGAATATTTCTATCGTTTTTTATGCTGATACATTTTATTAAAATATTTCTTCTAAAATAGTTCAGAAAATCGCTGCGCGCGCGAATGAGTCGAATTACTGAAGTTACTTACTGAAGTTACTTACTGAAGTGAGCAACATTTCGATTGGTGCGCGGTCTACTAAAATCATCATCCGAGATTCAGAATCATCCACTCAGATGTAATTTTATTATCAACATTCGAAATAAAGTGAAATAAAGTGAAATTTATAAAGGTATTAGTATTCTTCAATGCAGTACGTTTTCCAAATTATTAATATAATCAATAACTATTTAAATCATCGATTTCTTCGAAATTATGGGCTGAAATTAATGGCTGAAACAGCTGGACACGTATCATTTTTTTTTATTCAATAACAGCCTATAAAAGACGCATCAAAATCTCCGACACGTTACGAGTACCTGATGTTCTTTTTGTTAGAGTATTAGACGTCCAATTAGAACGTTATTGTTATACAAAAATTTACGTGTACCTACATGTGCGTGAGAGATGATGTAGTAGTATGTAGTGATGTATCGATGACACGTAAATCTGTGTGCCAGTGCTATTTACAATATGATTATTCTTATTTACGATCTTCTTAAAACTATACAGTGGAAAAAAGATTTAAATTTGAATGAGTGTTATAATCGATTAAATGTAGAGGCAGAGAATTAAGGATGGTTTATACATATTTTCAAATACGATAACAAAATTGTGAGAAAATTACAGATCATTTTAAATCACGTTTGAATATAATACGACATAAATGACGGATACTATCTGGATCATCAATTATTTTAATAAACAGTAATATCTTTTTAATCCGTGTTCTAATAAAATATATATAAAAATGCATTATATAGAATGAAAGAAAAAACTGGTGTTTTTAATATAAGTTCATTAAGTATTTAAAATTATTTATGTTGAGTTACATTCTGATACATAAACTGGTCGGCCAGTACACAAACAAAATATTTATTTGTACTATATCTTTCTAACTAATCAGTGAATAAAACTTTGCATAAATTATTTTATATAAATATTTAAAGTGCTTAGAAAAGGAAAATGTAAATTTCTTTATAATTTAAAAAATTTTAATTCTTAATAATAAAAATAATAACAATTAAAATAAATAAACTACAAAAATGTGTTATTGTATAAAAAAATATAATCTTATTCACACAACTTTTATATGAATATATATTTTATTTGAAAAATTTGGAAATATTAAACATACTTCCAAATTTAAATTTCTTTGCAGAGACTGTGCGTCTAATACATTTTTAAATTGTACACTTAATATCTTATAGATGCCTCTTTACCTAAAAAAAAAAAAAACAATCTAACAAAAATATATTCCAAATGTATTAAAAAAAATATGTCGTTGTCGAAATCGTTTCACTTTTATTTGAAATACACTTTTCTGTATTGTTGCTAAATAATTTGATGCAACAGTTAAAACGAGATACCTTATAGATGTATGTACATATGTACAAGAATAATTAATTTCAATTATGTGAAATAATCACACATTGTGAACTGCAAGTTATAATACTCACTTATATCGAATTCTACTTTAAAAATATATTTTGCTTAGTACTTGTCGTATATGTCTCTTGTATATGTCTCACGATTTGATTAATTATAACAATTACAATTTATTTACAGGCACGTCCATTTACAACTATGCTATATATCACGCAAACTAAACATAGCATACAGAGTACAAATATTAATACAAATGATATGGTACTTTAATAAAGCTATAATGTTCTGTCAATCAATGTATCATTTGCTTGGAGAGCATCAGATTATATGGACATTTACTATTATTATGTGGCATTTAAATATGTATTTTAATTTCGTTTTGTATAGTATTTTATTTCTCACATTAAACTACGTATGTCAAACTGTTTACTATGAGGTATAGTTATAGTCGATTAAAAGCATTAATAATTATGTATAATAAAATAATAACACAAGCAACAATGAAATTACACATGTCAAAATGACAAAATCTTATTCATTTAATGCAAAGTTTATAATTTTACTACAAATTTTTGTTTTACATTAAAATAATTGCAGATAAATGAAACACTAACAATTCTTTATAAATTGTCCAATTTTAATCTCGATGAGAACTTACGTGAACAGGTAAATAATTACAACAAAGTTTTAACTGTCTTATTTATAATTTTACTAGCGCTCAAATTTCGGACGCCTACATAAATCTTATCAAATAATTATATACAAAATTGGAACATTATAACAATAATGTTATTCTTTTATATATTTTAAAGTACTTGTACACACATTCTAACGCCAAATAAGGATAAGCTAGAAAAAGTTTTAACATTTATTTTTTAAATATAAATAATGAAGAGCATACAGCCATAACAATAGATGTAAACGCAAATCACATATTTAAAATTCACATATAAATAAAGTAGACGTTTTGGTCAAGATTTTACCATTATCAGTACAAACAAGATGACAATTAACAAAAAATTTACAAAATAGACTTTAATTAAGCAAAAATCGCTAGCCCGAAGGTGTCACAATAATATCAAAATAAAATTACATAAAAAAATTACTAATACGAAAATACATGAAATTAAAAACGCAATACTCGCAAGTTTCTAGATGGTGAAATAATTTTCTTCAATTGCTTGTGATATGAATTTACAGCGTGAATAGAAATCAAAAGAGTTAAATTTAACAATGTTTCAATCTTCTGATGTAATTCTCTATTAAGATTTCTGTTTTTTTAAGAAGCGATGAGCAACTTCGTGTGAAAATACGGAATTTCCAAGTTGTGACTATATGCTTTTCATTATTTATATTTATTAATTGTTCAGCCACTTTCAAACATTTTTAATTAATTAATTTTTTATTTTATATAACAAAGGCAAGTTTTTGAAAGTTATTTTATACTATTAATACGTATTTCACTATTGTACTATCATACTATCATACCATCAATTCTACTACTGTATACACTCACACGTAAACTTGGCCACGAAGTTTTTTTTACAAACTTTTATTTTCAAATAGCAATAACTCAGTGAAAAATATTAGTATCGAGATTTTTAAAAAAGCGTTTTAAAGATTGAAATTTTTACTTTCCAAACCAGTATTTCAAAAAACGGTACTACTGATATTTTATAAAGTTACACAAACATAAATAAAGATGTATAAATTCTCAAGATTTTTTATGAAATTTGCGAAGTTCCACTAGGCCAATTAAAAATTGCTCACAAATATGGTTTACAGTTTTCAAAAAAGTGAATTTTTATCTTTAATTTGTTTTTTTATAGATATAACTCTATATGATGTTTTTTGCCGAGTTATTCAACATTGAAGTAAAAAGAGTCGTTTTTGCTCGCTCACTGCCCGATTACTGTGGTACTCCCGAAGGGAGCATAGGATAGCACCCCTGATCGACACCCGATCCTGGCTACTCCTCTCCTCTCTTCCCGGCAAGTGCCTAAGACGGCGCCGAGCCCGGCAACGGTCCAGGGTGTCCCCGCACCACGACAAGATCGCGCCCTGCGAAGGGAAATTGTTAAAACATTGTAATTAAATAACTTAACTCTCAAAAATGTATTAAATTTGATAATAAATTTGGACTCAAATTTAATTTATTATTTACAAAGTACTCGTACATATTATACATTAGTATGAACACTTTGACACTAATAAATAGATTGATTTTGACACATTAAAGTTAAAAATACCATAACAAAATGCCAGCAAATGTAAGGGTTAGGATTGCCCTTTGATATCGGCGACAACGTAACGTAATTCATCTCTCTCTCTCAACATTGATGTTTTATAATGTTTTAAATTTACTCATCTATTTGATAAAATTTATATAAATGTCCGAACTGTGTTAAGAATGGTAGTATATATTTAATATACTTATTACATTATTTATTTCAATTAGATTTTGCAATTTATATTGCAAATAAAACAGACAAAGGTAAAATTTGGCTTGGGACATTTCTACTTTGGATATAGTTTTATCAACTGGGTATGTTTTATTTTAAATAAAAATATAAATGTATGTAATAAACATATATAAACATATATACATATATATATATATATATGTATATGTGTATATATAT
>NW_017305698.1:20019-52428 GCF_001594115.1 Trachymyrmex septentrionalis
TTAAATTTTCTCTCTCCGTAGCTCCATATCCATCCCATTGCCACTCTTGCTCTTCTTATCCTCTCTCTTATGTGCTCTTTTTCTCCTCCACACTTAGTCATTACGTATCCCAAGTATTTGTATTCCTTCACTTCTTCTATTCTTTCTCTCCCCCACCACCAGAATCTTTCCTTCTCCCTCCCTCCTTTATTCCTGAAGACCATCACCTTCGACTTCCCCACACTCAACTCTAATTTCTTCTCTGCTAAGTACTTTTTTACCCCCCTTATCATATCTCTGAGACCTTCTTCTTCCTCTGCTATCAACACAATATCGTCCGCGTACTCTATTGTCCATACCTTCTCATTCCCCACCTTAACTCCTCCATTTCTTTTCTTTAACTCTTCCTCAATATCCGCTATGTATATATTGAAGAGCGTCGGGCTCATCGGGCAACCCTGCCTCACTCCATTCTCCACCCAGAATTTTTTCGACATTTTCTGTCCTACCCTCACCACGCACCAAGTCTCCTCATAGACCTCCCTTACTCTATCTATTAATCCTTCGCTCACTCCTCTCTTTTTCATCATATCCCACAACACCTTCCTATCCACTCTGTCGAAAGCTCCTTTCAGATCCAAAAAGAATGCCCATACTTTCTTCTTCCTTTCTATCCTCCTCCCTATTATATGTTTTAATATCTTTACATTCTCCACGGTACCTCTTCCTTTCCTGAAACCTGCTTGCGTCCTGCACCACCCTTCTTGTTCATCCATTTCTTTAACTAATCTTCTATTCAGGATATTCGCATATATTTTATATCCCGTGCTCGTCATTGTAACCCCTCTATAATTCCCCGGCTCTCTTCTCTCTCCTCTCTTCCATATCGGAACTACCACTCCACCCCTCCATCTCTCAGGAAATCCTCTCCCTTCCCATACCATCTTTAGCACCTCTCCCAATCTTTTCCCCACTTTTTCTCCTCCTTCCTTCCATGCTTCATTTCTTATCTGGTCTATCCCAGCTGCTTTACCCTTTTTCAACCTTCTTACTTCATTTTGTATCTCCTCCTCTCCTATTCCCTCGTCTTCCGTCCTATTTATTCCCCTTCTTCCTTCCACCTCCACTTTTCTTTCCTCCACCCCGCCTAGAGCTTCCATAAAATGCTTTACCCATTCCTCCATTTTAATATTTCCGCATACATTCTCCTTTTTCTTCCTCCTCTTATTTATGAATTTCCACGCTTCTGCTTCCGTTCTTATTTTTTCCACCTCCTTTTCCTCCTTCCTCTTTTGTTCCTCTTGTTTCTTTTCGCATAACTCTCTATATTCCTTCCTACATCTTTCAAACTCTTCATGCCGCCCTTCTACCTGTTCTTTCCTATACCTTCTCCTCGCCTTATGCATTTCTCTCTTTTTCTCCCTACATTCTGAATCCCACCATGGACACCACCCTATCCCTTTCCTCCTCACCTTACTTCTCCACTCTACCGCTCCAATTACTTCTCTCTCTAACTCCTCCCACGCCTCTTGTACCCCTTCCCCTTTCCATTCAATCTTACCTAATGCCTGGCGAAATTTCCGTACACCCTCACCTGACCAATCCTGTACCCTTTCTTCTTCTTCTCTCCCCTCCCCTCTTTCATACCATCTCCCTAAATCTATTACAATTGGCAGGTGGTCCGATTCCACCCTACACACTACTTCAAATCTTTCTACTCTCTTCCAAGCTTCCCAATTTACTATCCCATAATCAATCACCGACTTCCCTCCCCCTTTTTCATAGGTCCACTCCCCTTCCTCGTCTCCTTCCTTGCTGCCATTTAGCACCATCCATCCTCTTTCCTCTATCACCTCCATCAAATCCCGTCCTTGTTTATTAATCATTTTATCCTTAGATTCCCTCTCCTTCTCGCTCGTCTCCCCCCTTTCCATGCTTAGCTCACCCCACCCTCCTTCCTCTCCTATTCTAGCATTAAAGTCCCCCGCTATTACTAACCTTCCTTCATTATCCTCTCTTATCACCTCTTTCATTTTTTCCAGCCCTTCTTTCCGTCCCTCTCTATTATACACCATCATAAACCTCCACCTTTCTCTATCTATCACTACCTCTCTTTCTTGCAACCCTTCCTTCTCCTCATACCCAACTTCCTTTTCCTCCAATTCCCTTCTCACGCCAGTCACGATTCCCCCTTTCGCTCGTCCCTTCTTACAATCTTTCTCGGCCGGCTGACATCTCCATTTCCACCCCTCTGGCATCTTCCTTTCCAACCTTTCCCACTCTTTTTCATCCACCCACGTTTCTACCAGCCCGATTATTTCATATATAGTCCATCAAAAATTTCCAAAATTCCTCATCCTTCTTTTTCAGACCCGCCACATTCCATATTACTGCTCTTACTCTTCTCTCAATACCCCCCACGCTTTCTCCCTTTCTCTTTTGCATGCTCCTTACTCTCCCTCCCTCTGCTTTCCATTCTTCCCGTTTCCCCATCTTGTAAGCACTCTCTAAAAAACCCTTTCACACATACACCTTCTTTCTTCCTCCCATACATACTCTTTTCCATTTATCCATCCCCTACCAAACCCTACTTTCACACGCATACCTTTTTCACTCTCATTTTTCGCCCATTTTCTAATCTCGCTCTGTCTCTCTCTTTCACTCTTCGTCATATCATCATCAACATACACTCTCGTTCCTTTCAACCTACTCTTTTTATCCATGATCATTCTCTTATCATCCATACTTCTCAATTTCGCCACTATCAGGCATTCATTTTCTTTCACTCTTACTTTATACACCTCATTCAACTGTATCGCTTTCTCCCTCACTCCTAGTTTCTCAAACACTCCATCCACTGCCTCTCTTACATTTTCCCCTTTAATTTCAGCCCCCCTTATTACAATATTTAATCTTCTCTCTCTTCTTTCTTGATCTGTTCTTTTCTTCTCCATCTCCTGTACCTTTTTTCTCATTTCTTCCAGTTCACGCTCCACTTTCTCTCCTTTCTTTTCTCCCTCTTCTCTTATTTTCCTTATTTCATCCTTCATTTCCTTTCTTACTTCCTTTCTTATCTCTTCCCCTATTTGTTCTAATTTCTTCAAAATTTCCTCCTTTGTTTCCTTCAGCAGCTTCCTCATCATTCTCTCTATTTCATCCATCCTATCTTCCCTTTTTCCTTCCTGGGTTTCGTCGTCGATGCTCAAATTTTCCTTCACTCGTTTCACACCCTTCACCGTCTCTCCCTCTTCCTCCAACTCGTGTTCAGAGTCGCTCTCTCTCCCTCTTTTAGACCACAGCGAGGCTATGCTGCCACTACCACTACTATCCCTTCTACCTCTTCCCAAGCTCTCAGCCTTCGTTGGTCTTCCTCTCCTCCCCTTCCCCGCGCCGCTCCGGTCGTCGAGTTTCTGCTGCTCCCTACTCCTTGCCTCACTGCCTTCACCCCACCTACCTCCCACCGCTAACCACCTCTCTACCTTCGTCCCCCCTGTCTCACTCTGACCGATTAAAGCGTCTTCTTTCTCACTCTCCCTTCCCGACCTCTCACTCATACCCCTCCGTTCGCTTCCATGCCCGTTCCTTGTGCATGCGCGGCGCTCCTCGTCTACCTATCCGCCTCGTTCTCGCTATACTAAATTGCCGCGCACGTCGATTTTCTTCGCTTTTCGAAACCGGTTGCTCGGTAGGTTCTCTCTCCTCTCTCTCTCTCTCTCTCTCTCTCCCCCTCCCTCCCTCACTCTCTCTCACTCATTCTCTCTTTCTCTCTTTCTCACTATTCCACCGGAAACCACGTCACCGCCGCGTGTCAATTTCGCGCTTGCGCAGGACACCTCCTAGACCATGCGGTTCCCAGATAATACATGTACTTTGTCTGTATATTTCTTCTTTTCACAGATCTCCGTGGCACCCGCCGAACTCCTTCTCTTCCACTTCTATCCACCGGCTCTTCCACCTTCTGCTCTCCTTCCCCACCGTCTTCCCGCTGATGACAGGTGTGACGTTTAGAGGTTAGAAACCCGGCCTCGACTTATCCCATGTAAAGGCTCGCCTCCTTGACGAATAACGAGCTGTCTCTTTGCCCAGCTTCAAGGTTTCACGACTCTTGTCGCCTGCAACAGTAACTCCCCGCAGGGCAAAACCTTACAGCACCCTAAACTCTCAATTTTAAATCTACTATCCGCAAACCGTCTACTCTTACTCACCTCACAACCGGAAGTCTAATTGTACCTTAATACTTTTATGAAAAGAATAATGGGATAATTAAAAAAACGGTTGAAAAAAAAAAAAAACATTGCTTAAAAAAATATATGTATAAAAAGGATTTTTTTACGTAAGCAGCTATGTGTTTCTTTTTCATCAATTGATTCATCTTATTATTCTATTCACAATGTATTAAGGAATTACAAAAAGAATTAATAATTTACGAGTTATTTAATATTTTATGTTAATATATACCAGAATAAAGTATCAAATATCTCTATTAGCTTTCTAATATCACTATTTTAATACTTTTACATGTAAAATAATTACAGAAATCATATTGTGTAAACAAATTATTCAATTCTATTTAAAAAAATGGAGGTGAACTTGGAATCTTCAAAGCGCCTCTTCCATCAACAGAAAAATTATTACTAATACATATATTGTATCCTTCTTGACTACACAACTACAATAAATATATCATTTCATATCTCTAAAAACAGCGAAAACGTTCTAATTGAACAGAGTTATTGCTCCACCCTATATATAATTGAATAAAAATACGTACATATGGAGTAGAACGTATTCTAGATCCTCTTGACAATTAATTCTTTTGAATTTAATTCTTTCGCTCCTAACGCCGGCTATGTTTGGCATCCACGAAGTCATTCTAGTTATAGCCAGCATTCGCGAAGTAATTCATTTATAATGTCCTTTATAATAAGAATTACGCCAAATTATCATGTACAGTAATATACAGCCAAGCGTAACTAATTTTATCGAATTATATTTATATTTAAACATGATTAGTAGTCGTAGTATATTGATGTTTAGAATGTCACTGGCATGAAAGGGATAATTAAAAAACGGTTTACAAAGAAATTATAATCATTTTTGAAAATAGTTCTTTTTTTTTAAACATGTCAAGGTGGCGTTGTTCAGGCGTAAAATGTATTTTTAAACATCAAAGACTATTCACATATAATGTATACATTTTTGGGGTCCCAATCAATGGTGATATTCCGGTGGACCGATTTCTGAGCGAAAGAGTTAACAAAACTATTTCCATTAAGTATCATAATAGCATACTTTCTTTCAGACATATTCCACAGTTTTGTCCGTTACAATAATTCTTGCGCAGGTATGTAACAAACTTCTATTCTCGCAACAATGCATGAGAAATTTTGTTTGATTATGGTTTAAACAAGACACTCGCGTGTATATATATATATATATGTGTGTATATATATATATATAAAATTAAATGTATAATTAAATTTTATTTAAATCAAAATCTTGTCATAACAATCAGAAAGAATTTCCGGTTGTTATGACAAAATTCGAGATTTTACAGCTAGAAGTAGAATTATATTATTATATAAGTATTACATTATTTATTACATTATAAGGATTTGTTTAATATTTTTCAGTTTGATTGGAAATTTTATCCTAAGTGGTAATATAGTGATAATAACAATTAGTTATTTTAATCTCAGCGCTCTAGTAGTGCAATTATTGTGTTAATCCGCACAAATCAGGCAAATATACTGTATTGTTTTGTGTCGTTGTGTTGTTTCCTGTAGTGAATTGGAACAAAATGATATGTATCATGACTGAACGAAAAAACGTTTTCTCTTTCCGTCATCAATATATTATATTAGGTTGTTCGGAAAGTAATTTCGGTTTTTCTTATCAAAATGAAAGCGATTTTTAATCAGACGCATTTCAAATGATCATGAACGGTCGAATTCGATAAATTTAATCTCTCAGCGATCTCACGAGTTGTTACTCGCCGGTTTAGATCAATTAATGCCTTTATTGTGTCTTTATCAGCTTCAACTGGCCTTCCAGAACGTGGTGCATCTTCAACATCAAAATTGCCAGATCGAAATTTTGCACACCAGTTTTGGCACTGGCGTTCTGTCAATACATCTTCTCCATATACATCGGATAATTTTTTTCTTGCTTGAACAGCATTTTTACCTTTTCGATAGTAAAAAAGTAAAATATGCCGAAAATACTGCTTTTTACTTTCATATTTGATAGGGCACCAAACTACTGCGTAGACTCAATCGAACTTTTTTCACAAGCAAGCCTTACTATATCAGCTGTCAAAATATATAATGATTATGCGGCTTAAGTGTGAAGTTGGCTGTGAAAAAATACAATAAGTCCTCTCTTGGGAAAAAACGAAATTACTTTCCAAACAACCTAATAATTTTGAGAAAAATGCATAGAAATTTGAAAGTTATAATAATAACATTATTGAATTTGAATTTTTCTGTGTTACTTACATATTACTTTGGAAGTACTTTATAGATTATGGGTACATGATGCGCTCAAATCATTCATCATTTATCCTTATTTACATTCGATAAACAACATCGAAAAAATAATACATTAGGCATAAAACGAAATGTCTTAATAATTAACAAAAAGACATGTTCGACCAATAAGATATTCTACTGGTAGTTAACAAGAAAAATTTATCCAATTAACGACTATTTCTGATATATTTAACAAGATTTAGTTATAAATGCCATTCAAAATACAATAAAAATATTATTTCATAGTAGCATAATCAAAAAATTAAAAATGCGAGATTATACGAAAGCGTTGAAAATACATATATGATAACACAAATTTTATTAAACCAATCATTACTGTAATATTGATAAATGGAATGAAATATTAACAATAAATAAACTGTATTAACTTTGAATTGTTAACTTGTAATTCTAAAATTTCTTAAAATTTATATAATAAAATTTGACAAATTTACTTTGTGATACGCTGGTTAGTATCCAACACAAAGAAGAGTAATCTTTATGATGTAAAGTGAATTTAAGGTATACTGATTCCACGTAAAATTCATAAGATCTATCCGCAAAGAAAAGTTATACTATCCGTCAAATTTCAAGTACTGTAAGTGTTTACAGGAGGGTATAAATTCCAAATTTTCTAGATGGCTTATTATAATAGTGATTATTTGGTAGGATGTTAATTACAGTTATCATTTTTATTGCGTCTTTAATATAATATTAAAATTCGCGAGTAAAAACATATATTATAACACATTACTAAAAATCACCTTTTATGAAAAATAAATGGATAGAATAATTTTCTTGTAGAATAGGGATTACGAAAAGATATTTATAGGGTGGGCCATCTATTGGTACGTTTTTAATTGGTACGATTTCGTTCATGTGGCTCCCTCTACTGGCCTTACAGTATGCCATTCGGTTTTTTTAATTGGTACGTTTTTTATTGGTACGATTTCGTTCATGTGGCTCCCTCTACTGGCCTTACAGTATGCCATTCGGTCACCCCAATTATTCAAAAACGTACCAATAGATGGCCCACCCTTTATATTTAATAATAATAAAATACATGCGTTATAATTTTTCATAAGTATAGGTACAAAAGTTTCTTGGATACCGACCACTCAGGATAATCCCAATCTGAGAATAGTGATATTTCAAGAATTATTTTTATACTAAACAATTCATTATATGTTTAAATTTAATAAGTTTTTATTTTTTAGTTTCTTTCAGAAATTTTAATATTAATTCCGCTATTTATACATACATATGTATTTGATTTACCTTAAATTCATATATTTTTTAATTAAATTCATGTATTTGAGATAACATTGTTAAAAGAATATAAAGCATTTTGACAAAATTATTTAAGTCGACAAAAATCAAAATTTATTAAATACAATCTCATATACGCTTGAATTTTACTATAGAAAAAAAAATATATATATATATATATTTTTTTTTGTGAAAGTGATCATAAATGGTAAGCAAATTATTTGTTCAAAATTTGAATTTATTTATTTAACAATTTCGATTTGAACAAATAATTATTATATCTATATTTGAGGAGCAGAATTTCAAATTGCGTTTTGTCCTTTGTAATTTTCAAAAAATGAGAAAAAAAGAAACACACAAGAAAAACACCCATTTTATGGAAAATAACAATATACCAATCAGTAAGATGTGAAATATTGAATAAAATTGCTAAACAATTCCTAAAAATGTTTATGTTTGTTCAGCATATAAATTAACAATGTTTTTTGAACATTTCAGAGTAGTATAATGAATCTTTCGACACTATGTCGTATCTAACTAAAAAAATAAAATTTTGACAAAATACATTTCGAGTTCTGCTCTTCATTTATTATATAATATTAAAGTCATTATCGTATATATTTAAAGTAATTTTATCGTCATTAAGAGACAGTGCTGTTACTGGTCCGCATTATTATAATAAGAGAACATTTAGTAAAGATAAGAAAGCGATGAAATAAATGTTAATACATACTAGTACGAGTTAACACATAAAGTTTGTGTATATATTCTTTAATTATGATGTAATATTAATCTATATCATTCACAAAAGTTTCGATCCTTTGTTCGGAGTCTTTTCACTACGTACTAGTAAATTCCTTTACAAGTAATCATCTACAATATGTTGTAAAATGTATCAGGTGAATCACTTGGATTTATTATTTGGTGTTTTAAATCTTAACTTGAAAATGATGTTATAATAGATTTAAATTTATTTAGTATTGATTGCTTTATCTCTGTCAATTTGCAAATGACTTGCTCTCAATAAAAGATTTTTTGCTGTAATATTCGCTGAGAATGACTCCAAAGCTAAGATTTAAGAGATGTAGATGATGATAAAATCTGATGTTAATAATTATCTTAATTTATTTTGTCGATAGTTTTGTAACATCTGATCTGCATCTCCTAAATATTCGCTCTTACATCTGCGTTTGACTCTCATTATTCCTTTTCTGAATTTTATTGTATTAAGAACAAAAATAAAAAATTCATCACGTTTTATGTTATTATTATTATTATTAGGCGTTAGGAACTCGAAAGCTCATTGTCGCAAATACTAAATCCCGCCACTGTTCCCGTCCCTGAGCCAGATCCCTTCATTTGTGACCCTCGTACCCCATTTCGTTAAGGTCCATTCTAATATTATCTTCCCATCTACGTCTTGGTCTACCCAACGGTCTTTTCCCATCCGGTTTACCAATTAGTACTTTATATGCAATTCGATTCTCATCCATACGCGCCGCGTGACCTGCCCATCTTAATCGACGTGATTTTATGACATTAATAATATCCGGACTATTATATAATTGATGTAATTCTGCGTTGTGTAATTTTCTCCATTCGCCCGTTTCCTCATCGCGTTTTGCCCCGATGATTTTTCGAAGTACTTTATTTTCGAAAGCCCTAAATCTTTTCTCGTCTTGTAATGTAAGTGACCACGCTTCGCTGCCATAAAGGACTACCGGTAAAATAATCGTTCTGTAAATTCTAATTTTTAAGCGCCTAGACAATATCCGCGAACCGAGTAGTTTCTTAACCGAATAGAAGCACGCATTCCCCAAATTAATTCTTCTCTTGAGCTCTTCTCTTATTTCATTAGTTTGGTTTAAAATCGATCCTAAATACTTAAAATTGCTAACCCGTTCAAAAATTTTATCACAGACGACCAGGTTTCCGTTATTATGAATATTCTGAATTCTATCAGTGACCATATATTTAGTTTTTTCAACGTTTATTTGCAGCCCCAGTTCTTTCGTTTTATCTAATAGAATTTTAGCGTTATTTATTAGTGTTTCTTTATTATCTCCCAACAAAGCAATATCGTCCGCATATGTTAATATTTGTGTTGTACCGTTCAACTGCAAACCATCATTACTCTTCTGCATTTCTTTAATAGCATATTCCAATACTAGATTAAACAGAAGAGGTGACAATGCATCCCCCTGCTTTAATCCGCTATGAATATTAAAAGTTTCCGACATTTGATTACCTATTCTTACTCTACCTCTGGTATCTTTTAAACAAACTTGGACTAAGTTAGCCAATTTTTTGGGTATCCCCCACCGAGTTAAAATTTCATACATTTTCTCCCGTTTTATCGAATCATACGCTTTTTTAAAATCAATGTAAAGTTGATGTACCGATTGGTCGAATTCCCATTTTTTCTCCAAGATTTGCCGAATAGTAAAGATTTGGTCCGCAGTCGATCTATTTCTCCTAAAGCCGCATTGATGATCTCCAATTATCTCATCTGCATATGGTACAAGCCTCATTAATAAAATATTCGACAGAATTTTATAGCATGTAGGTAAAAGTGAGATACCCCGGTAATTATTACAACTCATTTTGTCCCCCTTTTTGAAAATCGGGATTATAATTGAATCTTTCCATTGTTCCGGCAATGCTTCTTTATTCCATATTAAGATAATTAATTTCTGAATTTCTTCTATCAATCTACTTCCCCCCCATTTAATCAGTTCCGCCGGAATCAAGTCATTACCCGGTGCTTTGTGATTTTTTAATTTTTTAATCGCGCTTTCTACTTCTGAAATTGTCGGTTCGTTAATCCTAGGTTCAGCCGTGTGATACTCAAAATTCTCTATTTCCCGGTCGTTTTCAGATTCGACATTCAATAACCGATCAAAATAATTTTTCCATGTGTTTAAAACTGCCGTTGTATCCGTAACTAAATTATCGTTCTCATCTTTCACCATTTCCGTCCTAGCTTGGAATCCCTTTCTAAAATTATTTATCCCCATGTACGTGCCTCGTACGTTACTGCTTTTACAATTTTCATCTATTTCTTCAATTTTACGTTTTAAGTATTGACGCTTCTTAATTTTAAACATATTATGAGCCTCTTGCCTAATCTTAAGAAACTGATCCCGAGTTTCCTTCGTATTTTGAGCCAACCACGTGATGCGCGCTTCGTTTCGTACTTTAACAATTTTTACGCATTCTTCGTCAAACCACGGCTTGTTTTTCCTTTTACAAAATCCAACCGTGGCCTCCGCCGATTTTACTATCGCGTCTCGTACGTTTTCCCAGTGTTTATCAACCGTGTTATCATCCGATTCATCTATTTCCTTTGAAGCCGCGAGTCTATTCGTTACTTTGGCCGCGTATTTTATTCCGTTTTCTCCCTCGATCAAACCTTGTACATTTAGACGTTTAGTTCCATCACGTTTTATGTTTACACTAATAAATTATATTATTATAAGAATAATTGTAGCAAAGATAGGGACTCGTTAGCACAGTTTTTACAACTTCGGCATTAGATTTTTTAAACAAAATGAATTGTTATGATTAAAATATATCAATATGATAGAGAGAACCTTTCTTTACATTTCTATAGGATTAATGATTCTGTACACTGTACGAGGTTCGTTTGAAAAGTCCGTGCAAAGTCACTGCTGATGGCACTACTGGCGCGTATCAAGGTTAGATTTAGTTAGTAGCATCTCTTGGAGGAACACACACCAAGTTACAGCCAGATCGGTCTATTTGTTTGTGTTTGGCATTCATTTGAATCGAGGAAGTCGAGGGGGGTTTGTTTCTGCAATCACGTCCTCGTTTCCATAAAATCTTTTTCCCGCCAGCCATTTCTTCATATTGGGGAACAAATAGTAGTCCGAGGGAGCCAAGTCTGGAGAATAGGGGGGATGTGAGACGAGTTGGAACCCTAATTCCATTAATTTTGCGACCACAACTGCTGAGGTGTGAGCTGGTGCGTTATTGAAAATCACTCGACTTCCTCGATTCAAATGAATGCCAAACACAAACAAATAGACCGATCTGGCTGTAACTTGGTGTGTGTTCCTCCAAGAGATGCTACTAACTAAATCTAACCTTGATACGCGCCAGTAGTGCCATCAGCAGTGACTTTGCACGGACTTTTCAAACGACCCTCGTATAGTTTCTTTGCAATAAATGAAATGTGGACATGCTGCATTGTCATTAATTGCCCGGATATGTGGAGTAAATTGGTGCATATCACAATGTAAATTGCCTTTATAATAAACCTTATATTAAATTAACAAAAACGTAATAGAAATAAAAATAAGATAGTAGATATGTACTTCTTAGTAAAAATTGTATCTTTAAAAGTTATTTTGTAATAATTAAATAGCAAAATGTTGTTACAGAAAAATAAGTGTAAATTATTTTAATTTTACCTTCTTTTGATATAGAAATATTAAATATAAAGTGTTTTGTCCGAGTTAAATTGTAACTGAATGTTCACACGTGCTGTACAGCAAGTTACACCTTTTCTTGTGATATGAGAAGAAAGAAAAAATTTGATCTGAATTAATCTGAAATTTCTCTCTCTCTCTCTCTTTTGCTCACTCTTCTCAGATTGTATTTCAGATTTATAAATTTATTTGGAGGAAGAGAGGAGAATTAAATTTCAACTTTGCCCTTTCAGAGTAGCATACTATGTGTAATAGTACCGATCTTGCAAAGTGGATCATCAAATACTTCATTAATGATTCTAACGCGAAACATAAAATCTCAACGAATGAGATGATGATTTATAATACATCACCTTCCTGGTCATTACCATTGTTATCGTCATTAAGTTGTTACACCATTCTATCATGAAATTGTTACACGTTGGCATGAGGATAAGTGTCGCCTGCAGTTCTCTTCTCTATCGGAAATTAATAACGCGAATTAATTAGTGAGCAGAGTTGGAAACGTTACCTTAAAAAAATAATGCGTTACCATTACAGTAATATTTTTGTTAAAAAAAGTAACTTGTTACCGTCATTAGTTATTCATTTTAAAAAGTTACATATTACCATTACTTGAAAAAGTAACGAATCGTTGAATTTAGCTCCTTCACGTACGATATTAATAAAATTAATTTTATTCGACGCGTTTTTACACAGCAACTGAACCTGGCAAAAACAATCGTCGGGAGCTAAACTCAACAATTACCGAATTTAAATTAAATATGGCTTTTAACCATTAATATTATTTTTAAAAATGTATTTTAAGATACACTTCCAGTACTGAAAAGTAGTATTATATATAATATATGTAATGTGAATTACAGATTTTCAATACTGACAGTGATTATTGGAATGCAGTCTAAAATATAAAAAATAAAATATTTAAAAAAAAATAAAAATGAGAAAGTAAACATTTTGTAATTATATTTATTGCAAATAATAAATTTTTATTATGGATAATACATACAATGTTAATTAAATTATCTACAATTGTAAATATATAAAAAAATATATACTCGTATATATGAATATTGAACACGAAGACCCACTTTGATTGAAAAAAATTTTCATCTTCTTTATTTGTGTTGAAACACTTATCAGATCATTTCACTTAATATTGTTTACTATAAGAAATGTTAAAAATGACAAAAAAATTATTTTTTGCTTATTTTATCCCCATTTACATAAAATCTTGACAAACTATGCAAATTCTACAACATTATGTTTAGCGCAAAAGATCTTCGGAATATTTATTATAATATATTTCAGAAAGCATTTAAATGTTGAACAAAGTTATTGTTCTAGAATTTCTTCAAGAATAATGTGAAATCTAACACATTCGAAATATAAAATAACATGTCACCATAAAA
Source organism: Trachymyrmex septentrionalis (assembly GCF_001594115.1). NCBI lineage: Eukaryota > Metazoa > Arthropoda > Insecta > Hymenoptera > Formicidae > Trachymyrmex > Trachymyrmex septentrionalis. The sequence goes on from NW_017305698.1 coordinate 33,661, forward strand.
ATGACTTAAATTTTTTTATTTTTATAATTGCTTGGAGCAAAATGTATAATGTACATACATATATATATATATATTAAATATTTAATTTTTATACTGAAGTATTATTAATAATCTACAAATTTATATCATAATTTTTATAGTACGTAATAACACTGTGTTTTTATTTGTTTTGTAAATTGCATGGTAAAATGTGATCAATTATTCATAAGTATTCTCGTCTTTAAACTTTAAACTGTTCTAATCTAAACCTTTTTAAGTTTCAATTTCTATAACAATTTCCAGACATTTGTTTTTGCAATATTTATATTGTAATATGTAATATTGTTTGTAATTGCAATATTAATTTTAAAATGACGAATGTATCATTACTTCATGATCTTCAACGACTATAAATAACACGTTGGCTGATAATATTCATCGCTGAATGACGTGTCTTTTGAGTGATCTTATCTGTTTTAAAATATAGCAGCTCGGTAAAAAAATTTCTATACATAATTATACATAAACGGTTATACATGACTTATTTATATATAGTTTATTTAGTTATAAATTGTGTACAATCGTTAATGCATAATTATGTAGAAAAATTTTTTTATCAGTCTGTCATATTTTAAAAGAGATAAGATCACTCAAAAGACACGTTATTCCGTGATGAATATTGTACCAGCAAACATGTTATTTGTAAACATTGAAGGTCATACTAATATTGAGAAAATGGCCAAATATTTATTTGTCATATTTTTGAAATTAATATTACAAATATTGTACAAACAACATTGCATATTATACAATAACATAAATATTACAAATAACAAATCAAAGGACTCTTTCTATACAAAAAATAAATAATAATAACGTAAATAAACAAACAAATAAACGGCGAAAGAAGAGTCAGTAGATTAAAAAAAACATTTAATTAGTTAAAATTATTAAGCGACGATACATGCACAAATACGGAACGGCGCATATAAATGTGTAAATGTATAAACATGTATAAAAATATATATAACAAGTTTCGGCTACGAGATTGAGCCCTCTTCAGATATAAAGCGCGAAAAAAATAGACGATAAGTAAAAAATAAGTAAAAAACAATTCATGTCACAATTAACATTAAACGTAAAGAAGTGAAATTCAGATGGATCTCAAAAATACGATTGAGCAATCAAGGTGTCCATTGTCCAAGCCAGATCGCTAGACAAGACCGAAAAATAACTTATAAGAAAAAACAGACCTTGACAATTAAAAACGCCGTTATGGGCTCCCAAAGATTCATAAGACTAATACGCCACTAAGAATAATAGTAAGTAGCATAAATAGTCCTTTTTATAAATTAGCAAACTTTCTAAAAGATATTATTAAGAAAAGTTTAAATATAAATGAAAAATTTGGACACATAAAAAATAGCTATGAGTTGATCAAGAAAATTAACGGGCTATCGTTGCCGGAAGATTATAAAATAGTGTCCTTTGACATCTCATCCATGTACACCAACATTCCCATGGAATTGGCTCTAAACAGTGTTCTAAGTAGATGGAGTAGGATTGAAAAAAACACGTCCATTTCTCTTCAAAAGTTAAAAAAAGCCATATCTATCATCTTAAAATCAACATTTTTTAGATTTAATGATGAGTACTATGAGCAGATTTTTGGGTTGCCCATGGGATCACCATTGTCACCGATATTGGCTGACTTGGTGATTCAAGACTTGGAGAAGAATATTTTTAGCAACCTTACCGTACACATGTCTTTTTATTTTAGATATGTGGATGATATTGTGCTAGCAGCTCCCAAAGATAAGATTAATGACATCTTAGATTTTTTTAATGATTATCACGAGCGTATTAAATTTACGGTCGATTATGGTGACGAGTTTGGTATAAATTTTTTAGATGTTAAACTTATGTGCGAGGGTGGCAGCATTATATTTGACCTGTACAAAAAGCCGACAAATTCAGGAAGGTTTCTCAGTTTTTTCTCCAATCACCCTATCACACATAAAAAAGGCGTCGTGATTGGGTTAGTTGACAAAGTGTTGTTTCTGTCGCATCCAAAATTTCATCCCGCTAACATGGAATCATTAATTAACTCTCTCCTCCGCAATGGATATTCGTTACAACTGTTATTCAAAATTATAAAAAACAGAATAAAATTTCTATCTAATAAAAATAAGTTTGAAACCATAAATGAATATGATCGGGAATCGAATTTGAATTCAGTGGGGAATAAAAAATATTTTTCTATTCCATATTTACAAGGAGTATCAGAAAAATTTAATGGAGCCCTTCACAAATATAAATTTCAGTTAGTACATAAACCAATGAACAATTTAAGTAAGTTTATAAAAACGGGAAAAGATAGGGTTAAAAAAGACGAACGTTCCAACATCGTATACAAAATTGAATGCAAAGACTGTGATTATTCATATGTAGGTCAAACTATAAAAGAAAATTAAAAACACGACTTAAAGAACATATTAAAGATATAAAAAAGCCTATCGAGTCTCTTTCTGTTATTTCAAATCATAGAATTGACAAAGATTATAGAATGGACTGGGATAATACATAAATAATAGACTCCGAATGTTCCTATTACAAAAGAAGTATATCAGAAATGATCCATATAAAAACGCAAAAGAAAGGATTAAATAAACAAAGTGATACCGAGCGGTTTCCAGATTTGTACCTCCCACTCCTGGAACAATAATTCTAGCCCCACTCAAAAAATTTCTGCCACTTTCCCTTCTTTTCCCTATTCTCCTTCTTCTTTCCTTTATTTCTATAAATAGACTAACAATTGGGCATTTGGCATTGCGATTGTGCCGAATTTCAAGTGATAAAAATTGTCAAGTGTCGGTATGCGAGGAAGTTCGTGCCGCAGGATACGCGTAAGTTTTGATTGTCTGACAAATAATATCATATGAACGGAAATTTTTAATGAATACGGAAATTAAATTGTTTTCAAAAACAATTTTTTGCAATAGAATTTGGCACTTGCGTGTCTCTTTGTGGCGGTCTTCGTCGTAGTTGGAACTTGATATAGCGTGATAATGTTTACAATCGGGTGATTGCTTAGAGTAATAAAATGATTCCACACAACAAATTAAAGAAGAATACTGGATGGTCTATTGTTAATTCTGTTAAAAATCATTGAAAAATTGTTATGTTGTAAAATGCGGATACCGAGGCGAATAATGCACAATAAGAAGCGAGAAATTATTACTGACTAACATTAGGAATAAATTTAAATTATGTAACTAGGTTTAAATAAATTTAGGTTTTTATTATTGTACTGAGGATGGTCAGATGGTGACCGAAACGTCTACTTTGTTAAATGTTTATTATTAATATATAACTTATTGACATCTCGAGTGTGGCTGTATGCTCCTTTTTTACTTAACCTTCTTAATATATAATAATTCGAATTAGTCTATTGCAATAACTCTTATACACTACTCAAAACACTGACGAACAAGAAAAGACGTCACGATTCGAAAATCATTGCTGAAGAGTAAATGTTATTGTATGTACAATAATAAAAAGAAATGAATGTCGAGTGCCTATTTCTGCGATGCTTGATTCCATTATCTAAAAACGAGTTCTGGGTATAATCTATCGCATGCTCATTTTTCACGCACGCTGGTTGTGTTTGTTTGCATTTTAGAAACATGAAATAAAATTTTTAAATTGTAATATTGATATATTTTGCGTTTTACTATCGATTATTCGGAGCATTTCTTATTAGGAGCATAATTTTTTGACTTTGCGATTTGCTCACTTTTAACGTTTCTTTAATTAAAAAAAAAATAAAATTTGAATTAAATTTTATATAGAATTATCTTAAAGCTTATTAAATTCAAAATGTCCATAGACTTTTAGCATTTATCCAAAACAAACTTCGTATCTCATAATAAGAGCCTTTTTTCTATTATTTATAAAACATACTTATAAAGCCAGTCTTCGAGATTCTTCTCTCTCTCTCAACGAACTATTTTTAATACTTCTTTCTCCAGCTTTTCTTTCATAGCATTTTTTGTGTATATTTAATATACAAAGTCCGTTCAAGTAATTTTCGGACCGACGATTGTTGACCGCAATCAAGTTTTAACCTTTGATTCTTTAATAATCAAATAATAACAGCTATAGATGGCATAACCGCCCCGAATCAATAAGCACTAGCATATACATCCCACTGTCTATATGACAGATTTTCTAACCGCAAGAACAACAGTACAATTGTAGAAGTCATGCGCCTCTTTGCAAAGGGGGGGGGGGGGGGGAGGGGGTGAGAGTCGCTTTGCGTAGAAAGTCGAAATTTACTTCTTTTAAATAATTACTTCATTTTTCTAAAAAGCGTTCAGGAAAATGCTATTTGCCTATAGAAAAATAGCATTTGGCTAGTTGCTATTTACTTACGACATATATATATTTTTTTATTTCAATGCTAATACTGACACAATGTTATATAAAATTACACTTAAATAGTTTTAAAAACTCTCTAAATATTTCACACAGATTGTAAACATTTTGACTGTTAATAAGAAATAGCTTCCAAAATAAATGTTCATATATATCTATACTAACTTAAAAATAATTACCCAAATTAAAGTACTTGGGACATGTGCAAAATCCAGATAAAGATCCGAAAGAATCTCACATATAAAATTGAAATTTGTTACGTTAATCGGATAAAAGAACTTCAATAACAAAGAAAAGCTGCAAATAGATAAAACATGTATACAATATAATCCGATTATTATTCTAATTATCCATTTATGCAGGCGTTGATATTTCTTCCCCAAACTATCTGCTTTAATTGTGTTATCCACTGGAGAAAGTTCATGCAAGCACATTTTCAATTTCTTTAAAAAATCATATTGATTTATTATGCGACAAAAGGAAATTATATTTAAATAAAAATTGTTATTGCAATATGTGTATAGAAAATGTGTGTACATAGATAGATAAAAAAGTTATAAGAAAGATTAGTATTCGTAACATAAGATTTAAAAATGTTATATTTAAAGTTAATTTGGGAGAGTAATATAAACACAAATATTAATTTTACTAAACAGTTTTTGATTACATTAAATAATAATATAAACATAAAAATTAAATTATAAATAAAAACTTTTCATGAAGAATCTGTACAAATCTTATGAAAAAGGTGTTTCGGACAAATTACTTTAAATTTTAATATTTAATTTGTAGCTTTTATCAATTTGATCTTAAAGTTCTTCATGAGCACGAACCTTCAAATGTCTTACCTTTGATCTAGGACCCACAGAAAGTTTTTATATTTTATATGAATAAGTACAAAAAAATCGAAATAAATTTTTTTTACTGCACTTGTATTTGTATCGATGTTTATGATTTTAACTTTGCGTTTATTCTCAGAATTACTCAGAATGAACGATGTGAGGGCGTTTTATTCCTTTGAGATACACTTATATAAATTCCCTTGTTTCTCACAGAATAAAGTGTCTTAGCTATATACTTCAGCTATGTACATAAAACTAAGGCAGCGAATAATATGATCAATAAAATTGAAAAATGTCTAAAAAAGTAAAATGTACTCCAAAAAATTATCATACATAGATAACTGTTGTAAATGTTAGAATTAAAAATTACTTAAAATAGCGACATGAAATAAATTTTAATAGTGTTTGTATTGCCTTTATTTTTATATTTATTTTTAGTTTTATGGCATTAAAAAAAAAGAATTTAATTACGCAAAAATGTATATATGTATAATTAAGACATATGTTTAATATTCTAATTCTTTTTAAGTACAATAAATTAAACATTTTACTTTTCGAAATTTTCGAACAAAAAGATTTTCTTTGTTCTATTTGTTAAGACAGTAACAACATCGTTGCGCAAATATTTTATGGTATGAAAAACTGCGTAGTGATGTAGTCTTATTAAGATTATTGTCTTATCAAGTTACACAGAATAGCTGGGGTTTCAGATGCGTTTCAAGATACGCATGAAGCGCATGTTGTATGATTCGGTTTTTGTCGTTCGCATTTAATAATAAAGAAGAATAAAATATCTGTTCGTTCTACTTTACAAGATACAACACGCATAGAAGTCATAAAATAATACGGTATGCAGTCCGCCTGATCTGCGACTGGCACAATAGTCGAACTGCTAGAATGCGTTGAAGTTAACATCAATTAGACTTTCGCTAATGTTGCGTAAATACCATGTTTAATTCGATCCAAGAAGCTAAAAAATATTTAAAATATATTTATTAATATGATTATTTTTTTAAAATCGACGACCGCCAATCACAGCGGACGGACTTAGAGGCTTTTTAGCACAAGCGCCATTGTAAAAAAATGTTTGTGTAAAATTACAACTATTATAGTGGTATATATACTATATAAATAGTATAATTTTGAGACCCACAATAATAATTATAAACGTTCTCGAATGAGGTTTGTCGAAGCCCATTACTCAAGATGTGTGTGAGATTAAGAATTGTGCGCAGTTATATTTCTGGCATCACACAATGATGTTAGTAATATTTAAAATTAGAAGATTATTCTGAGATCAACTACGCGTCGTTACTCGGAATATACTAAAGCAAAACGATAAATTTCGAATAAAATTAGACGAATGAAAGAAATAAAAGGGGATAACGAAGTATTTTATTTACTGGAAACTCCGGAATTCTCATTAAAGGATTAAGCGCGTCTCGAAGAGATTTATTATACCTGCGAGCCTCTGCTACCTTAAACTAGCAAGGTCTATCCTAATATCTTCAACTGTCGTAGCCTTGGCTATTCATGACGCTATTCATGACGCCGAATCGAACCAAATCGTCTCTCTGAAGAGCATTTTGTTTAGGCAACATAAACTTTATTTTATGCACGCATCGCAGGTACATTACACACAAAAGTACCAGCAGCTGGCAAAATTAATCTCTTCAATTTACTTGCGTTAGGATTACTCGAACGTGATTCGAGCAAGTCGCTCGTCTCAAAAGCAATCTTTCGTCTCGCACGAAATCAATAGTGGCTATGGTCAGTGGACAATCTACGAATTCTCGAAAACGAAGAACCTCTCGAACACCGACAATTCTTCGGTCGACTGTTTTTGCTGACAGGTGGTAAAGTTTATCCATTGTTTCGTAACAAAATGAAATTGAGACGCTGTTCCGCGGAAAGGAAAGTCGAATTAAAATGGCTTCCGAATTGGGAACTGCAATACTACGATTCGAATACATGTCGCATACATACACACATTCTCTTCCGAAAAGAGAGAAATATTCGGTACTATATATCCCACATTAATGTATAAACAAAATCACTTACGTATAAATAACAAATTCTTTCGCTCAATCGAGAGATATTGTGAAATGTTAAATACACTGTTCATTACTCATGATGTATATTATTTATTGTATTAAAATATATGCTCGTTTTACGTTTTATTAAATTTTGCGTATACGCCGTCTCGGGCCAATTCACATCTGTTGCAATGTTTTAATACGTTTTAATTAATGCGTACGCAATGAAATCTCCGGGATCTAACGTTTTTATTTGATGCTATTCGTAACAACAAAACTACATGGTACTCGATGAATACTTAAGAGTGAGAGATTGACAAGAAGGATACGCACATATCTACTAGTTTTCATTTTTTAATATCGATTGCTACGCGCTATTATGTTATAATGCCGCATTTTAAACGCTAATACAGGATAGGGCGCTTGTAAATACGGGGCGTCCCGATAATCGATTGTACGTTTATTAGTTGCGCCGATAATCCAGATTGCTCTTAATCCATATATTCGGATGTTCGGAAATACGCTCGCGAGAGGATCTCGATTGTAAGCAATATTTTACTGTAATCGTGGTTATCTTCTATCGTTTTCAAACGCGGAGGTATCCGCGTGGTTCAAAAATATAGAAAGGTCACGGAACTCTGTTATCTCTCCGATTAATTGCGTCTGCAAAGAACAGAAAATTGAATTTTAGTTTAATCGTCGGTAAAGGTTGGCAAAAAAGGGCCACTCATCATCGTCGCGTATTGCATAGCGAATTAATTGGAGTATTGCAACGTTGGAAATATGAGATTAAATCTGTCGTCCTAATTTCCTCTTCTTCCACATCGCGCCGATGTATGTGAAGTTATTAAACGTCAACATTTAAATAAACGCTTCGTAATAGAGGGAGAAAAAAAATGGTAAATAAATTAAATTATTCAAATGGATGAATTTAAACGATTCTGCCATCACTAACCGCCATTTCATTATCTAAAGCTAAATGCTGACGGAATACAAAGATTTACAAGGAATATAAATAGCATGTATATTTTTAGATTATACAATTACGCTATTGGTATCGATGTGCGAAGTTCATTGCGTTGCCTGCAAGGCAACTGATTTGAAGAAGTAACGCTTCTTCGAATTTGTTTGCGCTAAGATTTGAGGCGCGTTCTTCAAACACCCATTCCGACACACCGAGACTTTAACGATGCTAAAATTTATCGGCGCCAAGTATTTATTGTGTTTCCTCGCATATTTCGCTGGTGGAAACAACTTGTTTATCTACTCCGCTCGCTGTTCGAGCAAGCTACGTTAGTTCGAGTGCAAGATCTTGCACCGCGTTTGTCCGTGCACCTGCGAATGTTATAAACGCACCCGTGTACGATGATATATCGTACGAATTAATCGTAAATCTAGACGGGAGTGATGACACCATTTATCGCGGCAAGCTGTGAATGTGGCGACCGCGATGACTTTCCTCAAGCCTTTACGCATCGCATTTAATTTACATTTAACGCTCGCTGTTATTATATTTGTGCAGTTGTACTAAACAACTGTCTGTTCAAAGTACCTGCATATATGGACCGTCGTTTTTCACTCGTTATTATTCATCGCTGATAAAATGCTTTGTCAAAAAATTTACGGAAGTGAAAGGTATGAATAATCGGTATAGTGGATTTTACGCAATAAATTTATTTGCTGATTGAGTTCGTATATTTAAATTTTGATATTTTTCGAATAATTAAAAAATTTTTCTATATTTCAATTTTGTAATTTGAAAGTTGAGAATCGGCAACGCAAAGTCGAAAGTTCGTTGAAAATCGATGGTTATTTACGTATATACATACATTTGGTATTATATTTAACGTGGGTAAATAAAAATTCTCTCTCTCTCTCTCTTGGTATTTTTTACGTGCCTATGACCGTCCACATAGAAAATTCCACGTTACATGGTTCGTGATGGGTATCCGACATTCGTAAACAATCGTCGGCGCCAAAATTCACCGACGACTCGACGCATCTCATTCCGCTCGTGCGTCTATACTAATCAGCTACGCAAATACACGCGAGGAGCAGCCACGCTCCTCTCGCACGCTTGGAAGCCGACGTAATCCGTGGGCTGGTATTTTAATTGACAGACTGACGGATCTAAACGGATTGCCGCGCCGGGGCTACTCAAATCTTCCTACATATCGAGTCTTGAGCACTTTCTTCCCGAATAAGCGTGAATCAGCGCCGGCACGCGGCGTTGATGTCAATCTTTGCTCAGCTGACTGACGTGAGATTGGCCTCACCTTCCTCGCTGGCTCATACGAGACGATCTTTCCTCGACCTCGCATTCTTTCGCGTGTAAACGCTCAACTTCACCAAGGACATCGAACGAGAAGGCGCGGCGACGGTAAACGGTGTATCTTCTTCCCGCGCGCACACCCGCACGTATTATGCGGAATGTTATCATCTCGTCTCTCCGAATCTGTCCGTTGCGAAATCTCCAAGATTTATGGCTATCAACTACTGGCGTTAGCTGTGGTCTACTTTACTCCGTAATGTTGATATTTTGTTACAATATCACCGCGCTTGTAACATTTTCGTGCGTGCAATACGTACATTCTTCAGTCGCAGGGTTTCTCAACCTCTGCTTTGGAAGATATTTACGTGTATTTATTTGTAAAGCACACTCGAGAAATGTGTTATTATTTTACTTACAGGAGGCTTAATCTTATGCGAATCAATAAATTGAGAAAGAAAAATCCCATTTTCCCGGTCAAAGCAGAGAACAGTAGTAATGCCATATTAAATTGCCAAGCAATTTACGAATTTCTTATGTTAATAATTTTATGAGAATATTAATAATTTAGTAATAATGAGACTTAAGAACTGCGAGTAATTTTATTGCGAAAAGTATTACCTCAGCCGAGGTTCGAACGCGGATCTGCCGTATTCCGTGTAATCTTATACGAATATAATGTGATATATTTGGCAGTAATAAAAGCCCAACTTGTACTGTGTTGTGCCAACACAAATATTTAGCTTGTTACGTATATCTCAACATGAAATCTATGATAGAGAATCGGTATATTTCATTGTTAAATTAATAGGTATAACGTCTTTTGCACGTAGTTGCTAATTTAAACTAAACTTTCATTTATCTCATTTTTCAGTTTATTATTATTCGCGCAAGTTGAGTTACGTTGATATTTCCTTCCGTGCCGCTGGCATGCATTTCCGCCGAACGGCGACGCCAGTCGAGCAAGAATTCGCGTTACAATGTCGTTCGATTGTGTCTTCGTTTATCGAATGAATTCGCCAGCAGCCGGTTATTTTTCTCGACGAAACGATGTATCTGTATACGTGCAGCCTCGTGCATCCAATGTTTATTGCTTTGCCACTCTGTGATCGGCGAATTCCACGGCGACTGAATCGTCGTAATAAAATCGATCGTCATTTGAATGTCGATCTCCATTAGCAAAGAAGAACTAAGAGTCTTGTTTAAAACGTCATGATTCATCGACGATGAAATTACAAGCGCAAGCAGCCATTTATAGGGGGAATGCGATAATACCGTGAAGTCTCCGCTAAATTTTTAAATCTGACTTTCGATGCGATCTCGATCAGCAACAATTTGTTGATTAATTTAAATTGTCTAATGTTATTTATACGATTGGCAAGTAACGCCAAGTTACTTTGTCAATCGTTTTATTTTGTTATAATTATGATTTGGTAATGACATTGTAAATTTTTTATGGCGGTAATGGTAAGAGTTAGAAAAGTCAATCGTTACTTGTAACAAGTTGAAAAAGTCGTTACTGAAAAAAAAAAAGAAAAAACTCCCAATTTGTAATTGCTATACTTGTAACTGCTTATTACTTTTTTCAGTAAGAAACGCGTAATGATGATGAATTACTTTCCAAAGTAACTCTTCTAATTTAAGCATAATCTTACCGTCATAAAAAATTGCTACATCGTCATAAAATCGTTTATAAAAAGCAACGGCAAACTGAAAAGTAACGTTTGTCGAACCTGATTATTTATATTATCTGTGTTACACACGGCAAATACCAATCGCAAAGTGTAGTTTCGAACTTAAGGAAATTTTAATCCTCCTCCTTTTCGTTCATTTATTTTATTTTATTTTATTTTTTTTTGCCGCTTTACGGTTTAAAGTCGACCGAGTGGTGTCGTTTACTGCCATACCTCGCGTTCTTTTCTCCGGCGCGAGGCAACAAAGTATCGAAGTAATAAAGTTACAGCCACGCAGAGATTTAATATCCCACGTTCGTCGCAGTGGTGTTTCCAGTTGGGAGCAATTGGCAGCCGGTATTACACACGATGGTGCGATGGTGCCGTTATCGCAGAATCGCTTGCGTAACGACGTTAAATCATTGCACGTCGATCGAAACGCACTCACGGCACTGGCAGAGTGGGAAAAAACGCGGACAGGCGCGAGGAATAAAGCACACCTCGGCCGCGAAGAATGATTCGGGGGGGAGGGGGGAGGGAGAGGGAATTGGAAGAGGAGGGACGCTGCATTAATTCTAGCCCGGCTCCACCGCGTAGACTACGATAAATCTCGATCTCGTTCTGCTCCGAGACGGAAATGCAGTTCACGTTGTAGTCTACGTCGCTCGATTCGAACTCGCTCCGACTGCACTCGCGGCGATTTAACACGCAATATATTGTCCCTACGTGTTATTCTGTTACGCGGATATCCATAAGGCATACAGCGATGATAAATGTACGGCACACGTACACGTGAATCCGCGGTGTCAATTGAAACACGAGACGGAAAGCACTTTATATCGTTCAGTGAAATTAGCTACTTTCAAGAGAGATGATTTTTAACACCCCTTTTTCTATCGCTCCGTCTCGATATTCCAATGTTAGAGCGATGACAGATATGTAAAGAAGAGAAAAAAAAACTTTTTTTTGCCTGCCTCACGGTTTCTCGAACACAAATTGCGTTTTATAAAACGCAAATTTAACCTGCCGATAAATTGATAGCTTTTATAATTTGACCAGCTTTCACAATCGCAGACGGAATAATTAGTTTAAACAACCAGCAGCTACACGTATTCGCGTGTATGCACGTATATACGTGTCTTTTCAAACGCAAATTTATGAAGTGCCTTAAATGAAAGCTCTGCAAACGTAACGCGACTCGGTATGACTAGGATATGCTCGGCTCATGAACTGTTTCGCGTTATACATTTTTTTTAAGAGCCTATTATATATATATAATATATATACATATATATATAAATGATATCGTGTCTGCGTAATTCCGCATAGGACACTCTGGTCGCGCGCGACACTTTTTAATTACTCTAACTTTAAAATGCCACCATTATGCGCTCCGAAAAACAACGGCTATTTTAACAAGAATTTAATTATACTTGTCGCCTACTTTTCTCCGACGAAATGACTGTCCCCGAACGGATACAAATTTTACAGATTTACGCAAGGGAAAAAATTAATTCAGCACTTATTACGACGATTTCTGTCTTCTTTTTTTAATTTTTTTTTTACTCTGAAAAGAATTCTTACGTAACGCCCTTAAGTATAGGTAATTTGCTGAAAATGTTTCAGTCCTTTTATCAGCAACGCTTGATTACCATTATCAATAGCACCGATAATAAATTTATTGTAAAATTAATTAAATTTATTATATCACTACAAAAAATTGTGACAGAGTAAGTGGTAGATAACGGAACGTTCTTCTCTTACCGAAAATTTATCTTCGGCTGCAATTCGATAGTTCCATTACTATCGATGCCGCGAATTAGAATAATTCACGTTTTCGTCCAATCGACAGTTTGCGATCGAGCATTCGTTTAATTAAATCGTCGTAGCGGTGGTCGCGCGCTTGGCTCTCGCGGGAAACTTAGGCAACTGGAGCGAAAAGTGCAAGGACAGATCGGAATACGATTAATAATTTATTCCAGGCACGTCGTTCGGCGAGTCGGCGACGCGGGGCAATCGAGAACAGGTGGGCGAGAGAAAAGAATCGAGATGGGACGACGGCGGATGGAAGGACGACGAGAGGGCCACAAGGAGTACGCAGATCGCCAGGACAAGTAAGGGAGAGAACCTGTTGAATTAATATCAACCTTCCGGCATTCTGCTCTCTCTCTCTCTCTCTCTCTCTCCCTCTCTCTCTCTTTTCGTGTCTACGTCTAATTTGCACCACGCATGTCCGATATAACAGTGATTAATTTTGACAAGTACGATGCGCAATGAAACAATGATTGCTGGATCGAAAACCAGCCGTCGATGCGTATTATCCTCGCAGACTCGTAATGTTATTCATGGGTATTTCCTCTATAATTACCGTGTCTGCCGATCACGCTGCTCGCGCACGTACGACGTTTTCGCCGATCAACGTGTCTGTCGTCAAAAATTGAAATTGATCGCGAGAATTAACGTCGCGCGTTTAAACGATGATTTTCCCCGTGTAAAACTCTCATTGATGCGCGACAGATGTAGTACATGGGAAATAATCCGAAAGATTTCGAAAGAGATGTCGTTCGAAATTATATTGATGTTTGAATGTTTGCCAATTAAGTCGAGACATTACGAACTTTCGTAACATGAAAACGGTAATGTAAATTTGTAAAGGAGGAAAAACTGTTTAAATAAACAAGTGAGCGTTTATTTGCAGAGTGAGTAAATATTTTCTTAAAAATAATATTGTAGAGATATAATCTCGCATCGGAAATAATATTTGTTGTTTGACTTAGCGAGCGACGAGCGTACGACTAGAGAGCACTAATGCGTAGTTCGCGAAGAAGTTTCACCGGCAAAGGTGCAATCGTTCGTTCGACGACGGCTGGGAACATTCTACTTCATTAATTTAATCAGCTATTTTAGGGAAATCATAAGCCGTCTTTGAAATTTTCGACACTATCGGCGAACTTTATAGTTGCGGCGATGCCGCAAACTACACGGCTTCTTCCCTCCCGATATAAACGCGCATAATGAAAACTTGTTTTGAAGTCGATAATGTTCGTGGTATACGATGTAAGAATATCCCATCAAGTATCTCACGAGTATCTCACCATAGAACGCATTGGTTGCACTGTCAGTGCAACAGATTTATGCGAACTCGGGATATATACATATTATAGTTATCGGACTTCTCTATCCTACGTATAAGTAGAATAACTAAACCTCTGAACATTGTAATAACTTACGAAGTAACTTCTCGTGAATGAAACTCCGCTACAATATATATCGGAAGAGTAATTTGCAAAATGTTTGTAATTATATTAATAATACGTGCAACTATATTGAAATATGACATAGCCTCGTTAATAATCAGTTTTTTTTTCTACGTATATTAATAAATTTAGTTCGTGTTATATTATATTGAAATTATTAGCAGTTCGAATAACGAGTATTGATACTATTATTAATATTTATTGCGTTCATTAGTAAACTAATTGAAGCATGTACTTACATAATGTTACCAATATCAAAATGTGATAAATACCAATTAAATTTCCATTGTTCAATACTAAATGTATTTTGTTTCTCGTGCGAAATATGAAACAGGGCATTTAGAATTTTACGAAAATATAATATATAACTTCACTAAGTGCTTAATATATAAATGAATGGATAAATAATTGTAGAATATTCAATCATAATTTCTCTAACTGTGAGATAACCGAGATAGCCGCGCGAGCTCTTTCAAGTTTTGAACGTAACTTTAAAACGCGTTAAATCAACGCTGGAGAACTTTTAGAAAATCGTTTAATTCATGTGATTTAATTTATACGACTGTTATTTGATAACGCTATTTTATCTGTTATGAACAAATAATTACAACAATTTTAAATCGCATGTATAAATTGTAAACGTCTCGTCGATGCACAAACAACACTTTTTGCTTCTTCATTGTAGTTGTTTTCTTCAAACATCTCGTCGCTTCGACATGCCAATTTTTTCGCTGTCACGTTAATCCGCATCGCAGTGCCAAATTGGAATTTACCAGCCGCTACAGCGATTGTATAAACTGTATAGGACACGAGGCTATTGTGTTGCGAGATACAAGAGCCACTACGGTACGGAGAAAATGCTTCGACAAAATATATTTCACCTCCCAAAAGAATATTACTTGCGAATTTATTGCGCTCGGCCGACAACTTTTATGGTGCCGTTGGCCCGGAAACGTTTAAGCGAGACGTTTCGTGGGTGTCCCGCGTTTGTCGCAGAAAATACGATTATCCAATTACGTTCTCCGCTCGACCAAACTCTCTCTCTCTCTCTCTCTCTCTCTCTCTCTCTCTCTACTTCTTTTCTCCCTCTTCTTTCTCTGTTACTCTATCGGCTAGATTGAGATTTTTCGATGTGCTTTGCATATATTTCTCTTTATATATTTGTTTTTTTTTACTTTTTCCTCACTCGACGTCACACCTTCGCCCTCGGGAGATAAGCGTTATCACTTTGAGTGCCTGAAATGCTGATATGTACCTCAGCGGCTCAGCGCGATGGAATGCGGCCTTATCATCTAACTAACAAATATTCTGTGAGCGGCTAATGCATATAGTTCCAACGCACATTCGGAAGAGAAATAGAGAGATAAAGAGAAGAATAGCAAGAGAGATTACTCGCTAAAACCCCACCGTGCAAATATTTACCGAAATACACATTATTCTTTCCCTCCGCCTCGTACAGCATTTGACATAGTCTCGGCAAATGGTTTTCCCGACTGCGTTATGAAAACAGAGAGTTATGGGAAGCGGAATGAAGGGAGGAGTCGAGAAAGAGAGAACCATAACGTCAATCCTATAGTATCTCTTTATTAAACCTGGGAACATGTAACATTCCCGTTATTGTAGAATACAACTAGCACGCAGGCGCTGTGCAAGTTGTAGCAAATTATTGACGTTTTTGTAAAGGTGCGACGTTATTGTTATACCGCAAATCGTGTTTGTTATTCGTTGCAGAATTTTAGATAAAAATATCATGAGAAAATAAAAGCATTTAAATGCCGAAATAACTATATTGATTATTTAGGTATTTTAAATTTATTTTAAATTTAAATGGATCCAATTAAAATTATGATCTAAAATTAGATTGATGATGATTAATCCTTATTTCAACCTTTTTTTTATCTTACCGTCAAAGAGGTCCTTATCTTATTTTTATGGAGATAACTTGGCAACTCTAAATGAGAATATTAAAAGTTGATTTTAATATTATTGATATATTATAAAGGTCGTATCACCTCATTTTGTGAATGGTGATGTTGTTATAATACACTTTATTACGATGTAATTTCTTTATCATCGCTCGCTGAGTCGCGCAAACTGTGTTTTCAATGAGCGTCGAAGTCTGTGCAACTTTTTGGAGGCATTCTGATATATATTGACTGTTCTGTTGCTGTTTCTTCATTTCACGGACATCCAGCTGCGAATTCTATTATCATTACGAAAGTATGCGTTCGGGAAAATAGTTTGATCGAAGTCATGCCGGTCCCGGATTTTGTGCTTTCATTAAGACATACCCGCGATAAGACGTGCAAATTTATCTTGGATCGTGATTCATTGGTATGCGTGATAATCGGTCGCGAATAAATTAAATCATTGTCTAACGATTTTCAAAGTAAAAAAGGAATGGTATAATCCATTTTGTAATTAAGAAAAAAGATACCGACGTTAAATGAAAAATCCGAACAAGAAAATTTAATGAAATATCTAAATAATATTTTTTTCAATGAAATAAATAAAAGTTAGTTCTCTTAATGACTTTAAATTTGATTTTTTTTTAGCGAAATATCGATCAGTCGCAATAACAAACCAATGTAATTACCACAAACAAGACTTTTTCAGATCAGAGAAGTGAGCACACTTTCTCTTTTCATTTCGAAACTGTTCGTGAAGAGTATACCTGAGTATTATGCAGCGATATTTCAATGAAAGGTGCAGATATCGATTTGATGTTGCAAGCGGCATGGTCGAAAAATTACTCGACCAGCTTTTACACCGGGTAATATCGATAAAAATGATAATTAACATTAATTAATATCGAGGTCGCAGTCTTCCCATGGAACGGTATCTTCATCGATATAAGTTTCAATTAGAACGCCGGGACATCGTTGCGTCATACCTCGTATGCGCTTTTCGTCTCGAAGGGATCGGCCGCCAATTAAATTTGTCTCCTTGCGTCTCGATCGGTCATTAATCTCTCGCGCATCGACATCTCGGGCGTGACATTAATCATTATTACTCACCTCACGCCGGAAACCGTCGTAATACGCGAAAGTTGACGCGTGGTGATTTGTCTTAATTAACGATTATTTCACAGATTTGATTGCATTACCACACCGAGCGTGACACTCGTCATTAAGACTGCTATCGGAACGGCGCTATAATCTGTGCTCAAATTTGTTCGTGGAATTAGCTGCGTGCACATCACATTTATGATCGTCGCATTTGCTTCCTCTCACAAATAACGTCCTCGAGAAAGTTCTCTCCTCGCAATTTGATTTAAGTATATATAATGATAGCATACTTTCTTTCAGACGTATTCCACAGTTTTGTCTGTTACAATAATTCTTGTGACGGAGGTATGTAACAAATCTTCTATTCTCGCAGTAATGCATGAGAAATTTTGTTTGATTATGATTTGTTATGAACAAGATACTCGCGTGTATATAATTAAATGCATTTTATTTAAACCAAAATCTTGTCATAACAATTAAAAGAATTTCTGGTTGTTATGATACGATTCGATATTTCACAGCTAGAAGTAGAACTATATTATTATATAAGTATTATACTATTTATTATACATTATAAAGATTTGTTTAATATTTTTCAGTTTGGTTTGGAACTTGGATAATAGTTCTGTCAATTAGTTAAATAGTGATGATAACAATTAGTTATTTTAATCTCAGCACTGTAGTAGTGGAACTATTGTGTCAATCAACACAAATTAGGCAAATATACTGTATTGTTTTGTGTCCTTGTGTTGTTTCCTGTAGTGAATTGGAACAAAATGATATGTATCATGACTGACGAAAAAACGTTTTCTCTTTCCGACATCAATATAATTTTGAGAAAAATGCGTAGAAATTTGAAAGTTATAACAATAACATTAATTTGAACTTTTTTGTGTTATCTACATATTGCTTTGTAAGTACTTTATAGATTATGGGTGCATGATGCGCCCAAATCATCCATCATTTATCCTTGCTTACATTCGATGAACAATATCGGAGAAATAATACATTATGCATAAAACGAAATGCCCTAATAATTAACAAAAAGTCATATTTGATCAAGTAAGATATTCTATGATTTGTTAACATGAAAAATTTATTCAATTAACGACTAATTTAACAAGATACAATTATAAATACCATTCAAAATACAATAAAAAATAATATTATTTCGTAGTAGCATAATCAAAACATTAAAAATGCGAGAATATACGAAAGCATTGGAAATATATATATGATAACACAAATTTTATTAAACCAATCATTA
>NW_017305699.1:0-352 GCF_001594115.1 Trachymyrmex septentrionalis
ATTACAATTTTTATAGGGAGTTTTGTATATCTTTTTTGTAAAAATCAGTCAAAGAAAAATTTATGTTGTGCTTGTATATTTCGATGGATGTATGGATGGAGCAAAAAAAAGTAAAAATATCTATTACTTAATTCATAATTATTTTTAACACTGTTCTAGTTATTACGGTTGAACACATCAGCCATGAACCAAACCGGTACCGTACAGATCATGAATCTTCTCAGCAACGATGTTATTCGCTTCGATCAATTAACAATGTACCTGAATTACATATGGATCATGCCTTTTATGGTAATTCTTTATCTCGTGAAAGTATTTGTATACATTCCACAGTAACAGTATACATTGCACA
>NW_017305700.1:0-13445 GCF_001594115.1 Trachymyrmex septentrionalis
TCCCTCGATCAAACCTTGTACATTTAGACGTTTAGTTCCAAACAACTGCCCGTTAGTTTTGTTTAGCGAATGACGTTCCCTGATTTTGGCAATTACCAGAAGATGATCCGAGTCGCAATCCGCCCCCCTATAAGACCTAACATCGAGTACGTTCGTGTGACGCCGTTTATCTGCAAGAACGTGATCAATTTGGTTACGCGTGCCTCCATCCGGGGAAATCCAAGTTTGTTTATGGATATTTTTGTGTTTAAAATACGTGCTTTTGACGATAAGATTTTTGCCGGTCGCAAAGTTAATTACCCTCACTCCGTTATCGTTACTTTCCTCGTGCAAACTTTCGAGCCCGATCGTTGGTCTAAAAATGTCCTCTTTACCGATTTTCGCGTTAAAATCTCCCACGACTATTTTCATGTAATCGTTCGGTAATTGATCCACGAGGTGTTCGAGTTCCTCATAGAATCCGTCCTTAATTTCGTCATCTTTATCTTCCTTTGGCGCGTGTACGTTGATTATCGCGATCTTGTACCATCGGCCCTGCACAACGAGCAATCCTAATCTTTCGTTTATAAATTTAATGTCTTTTACTGCGGATAAGATTTTCCTATTAATCACAAAACCGACGCCAAGACTATGGATCTCCGACCCTCCATAGCGTGTATGAACTCGCATTAAGCAAACCTTCCCCAGCCCATCTTGTTTCTTGCAACGCGACGACTTCTACCCCGTACTTTTCGATCTCTCCGACCATCGATTGAAACGCTCCAGGTCTGTAAAGACTTCGGACGTTCCACGTACCCACTTTGATATCTCTCCCGTTTTTTGACTTTATGCGACATGAGTTCCCCGAAGTAGTCCCCACCCGGAGAATGGGGGACTAGTTTACCTCCGGAAAATTTTACCCCAGAAGAATCCATGACGAGCTTTGGTTGTTTCTAGATAAAGTCGTTTCACGGTGTGAGCCTATCAAACCCACGCCCAACCCCCAAACAGGAGGACCATTTCCAATCTGCTGTCCGCGACTGCTTATTCAATTTATTCGCAGCTAACCTCTATCCCTACCCGAGATAGCGAGGCTTTTTTCCTCTATTCGCAATCCGAGGACGCGCTGTGTCGTGGTGATAGGGACCCACCCACCCCGGGGATCACTACTACAACTAGTTTTCCTTCCCCGAGACTAGCGGTTGTTATACTAACACAGCATTTTTAATCTGTGCTCTAATAAAAGTATATAGAAATGTAATATATATAGAATATGAATGAAGAAACTCAATTTTTTAATATAAGTTCATTATGTATTTAAAATTATTTATGTAGAGTTACATTGTGATGCATGAACTAGTTGTCCAGTACATAAACAAAATATTTATTTGTACTATATCTTTGTAACTAATCAATGAATTGCAATAAAACTTTTCATAAATTATTTTATGTAAATATTTAAAGTGCTTATAAAAGGAAAATGTAAATTTCTTTATCATTTAAAAAATTTTAATTTTTAGTAATAAAAATAATAACAATTAAAATAAATAAACTATAAAAATGTGTTATTAGAAAAAAAATATAATCTTATTCACACAACTTTCATATGTATATATTTTATTTGAAATTTGGAAATATTAAACATACTTCCAAATTTCTTTGCAGTGACTGTGCGTCTAAATACATCCTGAAATTGTATACTTAACATCTTGTAGATGCCTCTTCACCTAAAAAAAAACAATGTAACAAAAATATGTTCAAAAAGTATTTAAAAAAATATGTCCTCCTCGTTTCACTTTTATCTGAAATACATTTTTCCATATTGTTTCTAAATAATTTGATGCAGCAGTTAAAACGAGATACCTTATATATGTATGTACATATGTAACAAGGATAATTAATATCAATTATGTGAAATAATCACACATTGTGAACTGCAAGTTATAGTACTCGCTTATATCGAATTCTACGTTAAAAATATATTTTGCTTAGTACTTCTCGTATATGTCTCTTGTATATGTCTCACGGTTTGATTAATTATAACAATTACAATTTATTTACAGGCACGTCCATTTACAACTATGCTATATATCACGCAAACTAAACATAATATACAAAGTACAAATATTAGTACAAATGATATGGTACTTTATTGTTGAAGCTATTCCGTTCTATCTATCAATGTATGAATTGCTTGGAGAGCATAAGATTATATGGACATCTGTTAATATTTTCCGGCATTTAAATCTGCATTTATTATTCGTTTTGTATAGCATTTTATTTCTCACATTAAACTACGTATGTCAAACTGTTTACGATAAGGTATAGTTACAGTCGATTAAAAGCATTAATAATTATTTATAATTAAAATAATAACACAAGCAACAATGAAATTACACATGTCAAAATGACGAAATCTTATTCATTTAATGCAAAGTTTATAATTTTACTACAAATTTTTGTTTTACATTAAAATAATTTCAGATAAATGAAACACTAGCAATTCTTTATAAATTGTCCAGTTATAATCTGGATGAGAATTTACGT
The DNA here is from genome assembly GCF_001594115.1 of Trachymyrmex septentrionalis. NCBI lineage: Eukaryota > Metazoa > Arthropoda > Insecta > Hymenoptera > Formicidae > Trachymyrmex > Trachymyrmex septentrionalis. The sequence goes on from NW_017305700.1 coordinate 2,527, forward strand.
GAACAGGTAAATACTTACAACAAAGTTTTAATTGTCTTATTTATAATTTTATTAGCTCTCAAATTTCGGACATCTATATAAATTTTATCGAATAATTATACACAAAATTGGAATATACAAAATTAAAATTATTTTTTAATTTAATAGAACTTGAAAATTCCGTATTTTCACACGAAGTTGCTCATCGCTTCTTAAGAAAACAGGAATCATAACAGAGAATTACATCAGAAGATTAAAACATTATTAAATTTAACTCTCTTGATTTCTATTCACGCTGTAAATTCATACCACAAGCGATTGAAGAAAATTATTTTACCATCTAGTAACTTGCTAGTATTGCGTTTTTAATTTTATGTAATTTTTTTTTAGTAATTTTTTATGTAATTTTATTTTGATACTATTGTAACACCTTCGGACTAACGATTTTTGCTTAATTAAAATATATTCTGTAAGTTTTTTATTCATTGTCATCTTGTTTGTACTGATGATGGTCAAATCTTGACCGAAACGTCTACTTTATTTATATGTGAATTTTAAATATATGACTTGCGTTAACATTTGTTGTGGCTATATGCTCTTCATTATTTATATTTTGTAACTGTTTAGCCACCTTCAAACGTGTTAAATTTATTTATTTTTTTATTTTATATAAGAAAGGCGAATTTTTGAATGTTATTTTATACTATTAAGACATATTTCACTATTATACTATCATACTATCAATTCTACTACTGTATACACTCACACGTAAAACTGGCCACTTTGTTTTTTCACAAATTTTTAATATGTTCAAATGGCAATAACTCAGTGAAAAATAATCGTATCTAGATTTTTTAAAAAGCGTTTTAAAGCTTGAAATTTCTACTTTTCAAACCAGTATTTCAAAAAATGGTACTACTGATATTTTATAAAGTTTTACACAAACATAAATAAAGATGCATAAATTCTCAAAATTTTTTATGAAATTTGCGAAATTCCACGAGACCAATTAAAAATTCCTCGCAAATGGGGTTTCAAAAAGCTTTCAAAAAAGTGAATTTTTACCTTTAATTTGTTTTTTTATAGATATATCTCTATATGATTTTTTTTACCGAGTTATTCAACATTGAAGCAAAAAGGGTCGTTTTTGCTCGCCCACTGTCCGATTACCGAGGGGAGCATAGAATAGCATCCCAGATCGACACCCGATCCTGGCTACCCCCTTTCTCCCACCTCGGCAAGTGCCTAAAACGATCCAGGGTGAGTCCCTGCACCACGACAAGGCCGCGCCCCCTTCGCGGGGGATTGTTAAAACATTGTAGTTAAATAACATAACTCTTAAAAATGTATTAAATTTGATAATAAATTTTGACTCAAATTTAATTTATTATTTACAAAATACATACATTAATATAAACACTTTGAAACTAATAAATAGATTGATTTTGACACACTAAAGTTAAAAATAACAAAATGCCAATAAATGTAAGGGATAAGGTTGCCCTTTGATATTGGCGATAATATAACATAATTGACGTTTTATAATAGTGTTTTAAATTTACTCATTTATTTGATAAAATTTATACAAATGTCCGAACTGTCAAGAATGGTAGCATATATTTAATGTTTATTAAATTATTTATTCCAATTAGGTTTTGCAATTTATATTGCAAATAAAACAGACAAAAGTAAAATTTGGCTTAGGACATTTCTGCTTTGGATATAGTTGTATCCGCTGGGTATGTTTTATTTTAAATAAAAATATAAAAGTATGTAATAAATATTAACATATATACATATATATATATATATATATATATACATACAGGGAAGGACCGTAACTCTATCCTCTTAGAATATTTTTGCTATTTTTAAAGATATATAATAACGTATTTATTGAAGTTGCATAGCATCAAAAGGGAATAATATACTACTAACAATTTGTCTATGGATGGAGGCTCTTCGGAGATTTCAAAGTCATCTCCATTTTATTTAATGGAATTATATAATTTTTTTACACAATATAATTCTTCTAATTATTCTGTATATAAAAATATTATGGTAATGTATGAAAAAATCAAGTTTATTTATTCTTTAGGTATTTATTCTTAAGATATTTATTCTTTATTTTGACATATATTTACATAAAATATTTAATAACTCATAAACTATTAATATTTTTGGAATCATACCCTAATGCTTTTTTGAAAAGAATAATGAGATGAATAAAAAAAACGATGGAAAAAAACGCATTGCTTAAAAAATATATGTATATAAAATGGATAATTTTTTGCAAAAGCAGCTATATATTTCATTTCCATCAGTTGATTCATCTTATTATTCTGTTCATATAAGTATTAAGGAATTACAAAAAAAATTAGTAATTTACGAGTTATTTAATAATTTATGTCAATATATATACCAGATTAAAGTACCAAATATCTCTATTAGCTTTTTAATATCACTAATTTAGTGATATTAATTAATACTTTTAATACTTTTACATGCAAAATAAATAGAGAAATCATATTGTGTAACAAAATTATTCAATTCTATTTTAAAAAGTAGAGGTGAACTTGAAATCTTTGAAGCGCTTTCACCTACAGAGAAACTATTACTAGTATATTGTACCTCTCTTGACTACACAACTTTAATAAATATACGAGTGTATATTTATACGAATAAATACCGACTGCTGGCAACAGTTTCATGATAACATGGAACTCATGAACAAATATTTAAGCAGCGATAACAGAGTGAAACCCAACTTTGTTGTTCTAAAAAATATCACCATCAGCTTTACCACATCTTACGGATCAAAATCAATATTGATATCGTATAAAGAAGAAGAGGAAAATTCCAACGGAAATCTTCGAAAAGAAGAGGACGCGGTCGATTCAACTCCTTCGGCGAAGAAACAAAGAACCTACGTAGCGGCAGTTGTGATGCAAAAAACCACCTTCCTCGGGCTGCGAAGCATTGTAAAGTGCGTCGATGCGCGCTTAAAACAATTAGAATATTTAGCCGATAATGTTAACAAGTGTGCTTTATATTTAATTCAAGAAATCGAATTGAAATTACCCCAATGTTTCATTAATCAGGAAATTTTAAAATTAACACTGCGTGGTAATTGCGAGGATATAGAACGTAATGTGCGTACACAAATTAACGACTTAACTTTTCTCGATATGTTTTTTAATATAATATTTTTGGAATTAACTTCGTTAAGATATAGCGAAATTTTTCATATAATTCTCTCGAAGCGGGGATCTTCGGCTTAATTTTACTAAAACGTTTTTAGTTTATTCTCATACAAACTATGTATTTCTTCTTTGAAAAAAATTTGTATCAATAAATATAATTTTATAACATAAACCTTCGTTTCTTATTTACTCGTACCTTCCAATAACCAACTTTTTTCTCTGATTATTTCAGCGCTATATATATAAACTTTTAAATAAAGTACAAGAAATACTATATTATTTGTGTAATGGCTATAATCTTAATCAGTTTCTTGATCTGTTTACCTCAGATTGTAAGCGAAATGATCGTTTGATTGTACAGTTATTTCATAAAATTTTTCTTCATTGTAAACATAAACTCGTAAATTCTCATGTTGTATGCCATCATGTTCAAACGTGTACTCTTTTAAAAAAATAAAATAACTATTTCATGTAATATCTTTTTTAAATAAACGTTTTTGAACTTGTAAATATTGCCTTGTTTCTTACTCCTACCCCCTTCAACCTCATTTACATTAGATACATTTTCCCCCGTATTACAGACTCAAATAATGTACATTAAATACACTAAATATAGAAAGAATTTTTTTTAAAAAGCAATGCTCGAAGACGACGCGCCGCAACGTACTCGTTCCTGTTTTACCTCTCCCCAAAAATTCTTCCGAACAAAAACAAGTCTCTCTCTCTAGGCCTACAAATTTTCCGTATAAGATTTCCTTTATCAGACATTCACCTAATCGCCTACACGTCGGAGACGCTGCCCCCGTGACAACAAAAGCGACCGTCATAAGATTAGACCGGTTTTCATTCCCCCACCCCCCTCTGTTCGTACTCTAGCCGCGCGACAAAGAATGCTGAAGTCCAAACCCCCACTCACCATTTTTCAAACCTCTATTTCGTCTAAGACCCTCTACCCCCACCCCTTCCAATCACCTTTTGGGTGAGTATAGGGCGAACCAATCAAATCTTGGGTGAGTAAAGGGCGAACCAATCAAATCTTGGGCGAGTATAGGGCGAGCCAATCAGAACGCGCCATTTCGGCTGACTGACCCGGCTAGGCCACGCCCATGGCGCCAGAGGGAGACGTGGAGGGGGTTTGTTGTGACGCCCCATATACTACTAATAACATACATAGAGTATATCACATTTATTAAGCTGGTCCCCCACCATTGAAAATCAAGTTCGGAATATAAATATCAAAAATTTAGTATTTTTTAGGAGTTAATTTAGTACTATTTCGAATTTCAGTGCTCAAACCGTTTAGCAGCAATAAAAAAAGGAAGGCCCAGCTTAGACAAGCTAGACCCCCAATAAAAAAAAAATATATACAATATACGTATACAAAAAATAAGTGCACAGGGATTTTAGTGCTAATTTAGTGCTCCAAAATAGAGCCAAAAAATTCAAATATAACGTTAATTCAAATATTCCATCATGTAAACACTACATCGTTGTATACGACATCTACATTTAGAGAGCTCGTGGTACACATATTTTTAAAAGTATTCATATTTAAAACGAGATTTTATATCGAAAGATAAGATTCTAATTTACTGCTAACCGTACAAAAATAAAATAAATATATAAATAAATATAATAAACTTATTCTGATCGATGACGCCGATGCTTAAATTCCATTAATTGCTCGTCAAAGAACCATACTCGCATGATATTGGTATTAATTCCTTCGACATCATAATATCAAAATTTATGCATTTCCGATTTTAGTTAATGAACTCACTTTAAGTTAATGAAAATAATTAATACGTCGCGGAGAAGGGCGCGCCGCGCTCTAAAGTTCGTTACCCGGTCGTCAAAGAATTTGAGGCTCGCATGATTTTGGTATAAAAATAATCTTTGGACATCTTAATATCAAAATATATACATACTTGAATTTAATGCTCTTTGCAAGCCATTGGAACTACTTTTGTGTGTTCTCGATAGTGCACTAATTTACTTTTATTTATCGTGGAATCTCATTTCAAATTTCCTTCATCACTTTTTTGATGAGGCACAGAAAGTCGATAATAGTAAATACATGAAGCATTTTGTAATCGTATTTGAATTAATGTTTATGTATTATGTGAAAACTCATAGTCAAATCACCGATGCAATGGAAGTTTTTTTTGAACCGGTGTGATGTTTCTCAAAGGGTTGCCGCGCAGCACATCGTCGACATAGAGAATCAAAGAATTTTTTCTACGCGCCGCGGCAGCGCGGTGGGCGCTCTTATGCGACGAATTCATTTTTTTCAGTCACTTTAAGTGAGCACTAAAATCGGAAATGCATATATTTTGATACTACGATGTCTAAAGATTGTTCTAATACCAATATTATGCGAGCACCGAATTCTTTGACGAGCATTTAATGAAATTTAAGTCTCGGTGTCATCGGTCGGAATGAGTTTATTATATTTATTTATATATTTATTTTATGTTTTTACGGTTAGCAACAAATTAGAATTTTATCTTTCAAATATATATAAAATCTATATCATTTTGGATGTACGTACTTTTAAAAATATGTGTACCACAAGCTCTTTAAATGTAGGTGTATACGACGATGTAGTGTTTAATATTGGAATATTGGAATATTTGAATTAATGCTATGTTTGAATTTTTTTTGGCTCTATTTTGAAGCACTAAATTAACACTAAAATCTATAAGGCAGTAACACAAGCCCGTGTATACTTTTCGAAATCGTAACGTTTCAAAAGGGAAGGGAGTCAGGATTAATCCGAAGGAAAGATATTCTGAGAAACTCCTTGGAAAGAAAGGGCGTATATCTCTAACGTCGTGTACTCGTATGTACACGTCGTGTGATCACACGAGATTAACTGTCAAGTTCTTTATTCTTCGAAGTCTGTTAACAAACTCTCTTCTTTACAAAAGAATCGCCAAGCATCTCTCCTCTTCTGCCCCACTATCACAATTCAACCAATCCCGAGAGGGTATTGTCGACGGGCCAATCGCAAGGCACGGGCAATCGTGTGCGGCGATGGCTGGTTTATTGGAACGCCGCCAGTTATGAGCGAAAACTAAACTTATATTCCATGACTAAAGCTGCTATCTTACAGCTCGGCCATTCTGAAAAGGTGTTCGTCTTCGAACATAAACTAAAAATACAATTAGGTGCAACCTTTGCTGAAGTACATAAAATTAATAAATAACATAAAATTGATACAAAATAGACTTAGAATAATCGTCCAGCTAAAAATAAACAAAATATTAGATCGATAATAATTATGTCGACGCACATTGTAAAAATATTTTCTAAACGATAATATATTTTTGTTAAAAGGATTTCTTATATATATATTCGGACTTAATAATAGCTTACTAACTAATCGCTTAGGTCTAATAATTGTTAACGGTAATACAGATACATACTGTTTAAGGAAGAACAGGTTTGATCCAGAGTTTAAGCCGATCTGACGACAAAATAGAGTTATAGGATTTCTGTGACCTGTTAAATCCTGGAACGTCCTGTACGACATATCTATTTTTATTCAGTACCTTAGTGACCATATATAGTGGTTTATAAGCCGGTTTTAACTTTTGATTTTCACCGGATTTTCGTATGTTATCTCTGATAAGTAGTCACCTACTTTATACTTAGTGAGTACTTTATGTCTTTTGTCGTAATATGTTTTATTATATAACTTCAATTCATTGGAGGCTTGTTTAGCTATTTTGCGGGAATGATCGCAAAATTTTCCAGTCGCTCCTGAGTCGAAAGAGTGGAATTCGCTAATTTACTTAAAAACTGAAGTAGTGATGAATCTATTTGATTACGTTTTTCGTATCCGAAAAGCAATTTTGATAGAGAACACTTTATTGTGGAATGATAGGTATTGTTAATGGGGTATTGAGATACACTTAAACTATCAGCCCAATTAAGTTGAGCATCAACAACTTTACGTAGAGATGACTTTAGAAAACGGTTCACACGTTCGACTAAACCATTCGCCCAAGGAGCGGTTACAGCAACCAATCTATGTTTAATATCTCTTTTTTGTACAAATTCAGAAAACTCAGAAGAGGTGAATGAAGTCCCACGGTCTGATACCAAGGGTTATCAAAGACATTAAAAATCGGAATTATATTTTCAATCGTTTCTCGTGAACTTGTAGTTTTTACTGGGAGAAGCTAAGTAAATCTTTGACATGACATAAACATTTGAATAGCATTGACAACTGTAATATTAAGTTCCGTAACTTGAGATCAAACAAAAGATTCTCATGTCTTAAATTATCTATGTTGAAGAGGATTTTGCGCATTGAGTTGAGCGACTCTTACAGAGAAATTGACCGTTATAGAGCTTTACTTTTTCATATGGTGAGCAGCCTTTCCGTCTGTCTTCCGACTTATATCTGCGATGAGTTCCTTCATACACAAGAGAAATCGTGTCACCTTTTTTTTGTCAAAGAAACAAAGAGACTCAAGTCAAAATTTCGTTGGTTATTTAACAAAAAGGAAAAACGAGCTGTCGTTGGGATCGCGCCTATACAATATAGTTTTGACTCTTTTCGTAAACCGTTTATTTCAACATCGGGCAATACTTCCATTTTCTCAATGCACAACTCTCTTGAGAATTCTGCTTCGCACGTTGCTGATCCTTCTTCCTTTTTAAATAATAGTTTCCTAGTCCCATGATTACATTCTAACACTTTTCCTTCACAGAGGTCATCGTCCTTAACCACTGTCAGAGACGGTTAGTTTTTAAATTTATCTTTGTGTGACATTCCTGGCAACGTGCAATGCTTTCTAGAATTGGGAAATAATTTCGCGCTCCCTTTTAACAATAAAAACAAGATTTTTTATTTGCATTAAGGGGGTTGAGAGCAGCACATTGAGAATGCCTTTGGATAAGAGAATTGATGTGACTAATCAGTCTATTCCAATCCTGAACAATATCATCTCTTCTCCTATCTTTACATCCACAGATAAACAATTGTTAAAGTTAGAGTCCGACACGCGTACGTTTGTTTCGGCGCATCCCAACATTGTTTTCACGCTTGTTGACAAAGTTAACGTCACTGTTGCTATGGACAGGGACGCATATAGAAACAAAATAACGCGTTATTGGGGGACTCAGACACGTATGTTTTGATTTAGAAAGATCCGACTAAAAAACTTACGACAGCTTTAAGATCTATGCTTACTAGATGGAAAATTAGAGGTCATATCAAACACTCTGAGTACAGGACGTTATAGTAGTAGTGACGGGTCACTTCCGAGAGCCTATAGGCTGCCGAAGATTCACAAGCCTGGTTGTCCTCTCAGAATTATCGTATCATCGGTGGGCAGTCCGCTGTATTCATTGGCTACTTTTTTAGCATAATAGACTATTTAAAACCATTCCGAAAGCGGACAGCTACGTCAAAAACAGCTTCGAATTAGTCAAAAAATTGAAAAGTGTATACTTTACAGGTACATGAACTAATTTCTTTAGATGTGACTCTTCTCTTTCAATGATATAGCGGAATGTTCCAATGGATATAGCGATCGACTGTGTGAACGAGCAATAGAATTTCATTTCCAAGGATTGCTCTCTGCCCAAGAATGAGTTTTTGGAGCGATACGGTTTGTCTTAGATTCAACCTTTTTTTCTTTTGACAATGTAATTTATAAGCAAAGCTTTGGCACCCCCATGGGCTCTCCTTATCACAGGTAATAGCGAACTTAGTGATGAGGAAATTCGAGATGGTCCTTGATGTTGAATTTGGACATTTTGTTTTATTACGGATACATTGACGATATATGTACCGCGGTGTCTCCCTCTAAAATCGACGTTTTATTAGAACAATTCAATTCTTTCCATCCGCGTCTTCAGTTTATTGTTGAAAGAGCGGGAGATATAATAAATTTCCTTGACGTCACCGTATCCATCAGTCGTTTCATTTTTGATTGGTACTATAAGCTGACGTTTTCAGGAAGGTTTCTAAATTTTTATTCTAATCATCCTTTGACACAGAAAAAAGGCACTATTTTTTCGTTAGTTGACAAAGCTTTTTTATTATCTGACGTTATGTTTCATACAAAAAATCTGATTTTTATTATTAATATTACTAGATAATTTTATTATTAATTTTACTAGATAATGACTATCCATTGAATTTTATTTTTGACACTGTTAATCAACGTATTAAAAATTTAATTAAAAATAGATATAAAGTACATAATGATCTGATTGACAAAGTCTGTGTGAATGAAACTGCCTCTTGGCTCACGGTTCCATACATTCCTCGTCACACGGAGAAATTTAGAAGATTTAATAAAAACGACATCAGGATATCTTTTCATAGCCCCAACAAAATGGATAAATACATAAAAGTACAGAAGGACATTTGTCCTCATACATCGAAAAGCAATGTATTGTAGTATATAAAATATCGTGTAACAATTGCGATGTGTCTTATGTTGGACAGACGGGCAGACAATTGAAAACCAGAATTACTGAATATCGTAATCATATCAGGCATAAAACTTTTGTCCGTTCTATCATCACTGAACATAGGCTTTAATGTAATCACGATTTCCAATGGGACAACGTCAAAATCTTAGATGAAGAGCCGTGTTATAGGAAACGTTTAATTTCCGAAATGCTTTACATTAAGAAGCAGAAAAACAGTCTTAATTTACAAACGGACACTGAAGGTCTTCATAAGGCATATTTACCCATTATAAATAAAGTTTGACTCTTTTGATACTGACGGCCCGTCTCCTCTCTCAGTGCGTGGTGATTCGTTTCAGGGAGCGTTCACATTAGTCGATGTACAATGTCCGTTTTTTCACATCTGCATTCCATTTTTCTTTATGCTTTTATACTGGTATCTGTTTATACTTATATGGATACATTAGTTTTGATCTTTTACATATATTTGCTGGTGAGTTTTTATTTTTTATCGTAATTGCGGTTGTCAATTTATTTAAGTTTACTTTTTTCATAAGAGATCTTTTTCTTTTTTCTTTTTTATCAACTAGAACTTTGCTATGAGACATGACACTTTTTTGACTGTTCAGTCGTACGAATAATGTCGAGTTCTACTCAACCGAACTGCGTGTATTCTTAATCTGTGAACTTTTGCGACAATTATTTTTTAATTCTGTTTCCACTATGTTAATATCTGAAGAGGGCTCAATCCGGTAGCCGAAACTTGTTATATGTTTACCTTTCACCGTTATTATTTCTTAGTATACATCTTTTCTTCTTGTTTTATCTTTTCTGTACTTTTAATTTATGTCTTTAATTATATGTCTTTTTAAAGGAATGCGTTGACTCTTACTTCGCCCTTCATTTGTTGTTATTTATTTTATATACGAAGAGTCCTTATATTTTTGTTATTTAAATAAATCTTGTAAATGAATCTATCAATACTAAAACATACTTATGTCCACTGGTAGATTCTATCAATGGACCAAAATGATCTATATGTACGGTATGCATAGGAAGCTTGGGGATCTCTAATAATTGTAATTCACTCTTTTGTGTTGACTGAAGCGTTAGCTACGGGGCATACCAAACAATTGTCAACATATGATTGTGCTTGTTTACGCATAGACGGGAATCAATAGTCATTGCCTGCCTATTCCCTGTATTATTTTTTCAACTTCGCAATGAGCGTTATTATCATGATATACACGCAATATATTGTACGAATTCGTGGGTCTGACAGCTGTCGGTACTGTAATTCTT
>NW_017305700.1:13545-14252 GCF_001594115.1 Trachymyrmex septentrionalis
CCAATAGTTATTGCCTATTCCCTGTATTATTTTTTCAACTCCGCAATGAGCGTTATTATCATGATATACACGCAAGATATTGTACGAATTCGTGGGTCTGACAGCTGTCAGTACTGTAATTCTTTTTCAAGCGGAATAGTTTCAACCGAAGCTACTATGCGACTTAAAGCATCCACGTGCACCATCCTGTTACCCTGTCGGTGCTGAACATTAAAGTCATAACTCTGTAACCGAATAGTCCAGCGTGCAATACGCGAATTCAAATTTGCTTTGTTAATCGCATACACAATTGCATAACAATCGATAATCACTGTAAATTTAACGCCATATAAATAAATATGGAATCTTTCAATCGCTTTAACTACGGCTAACGTTTCAAGTTCAAATAAATGATAGCGGCTTTCTGCAGCGTTCGTTGCTTGATTATAATAGGCAATTGCCGCCCACAAACCCGAGTCCTATTTCTGAAGAAGGATTGCTGCTAAAGCAACTGAACTTGCACCCGTGTGTAATTCCATCTCGCGACGCGGATCGTATAACTGCAACACCGGAAAGATAACAAGTGATAATTTTTTTTTTAAATACTGTTATGCATTGTTCGTTAAACTCAAATGTTTAAAAATGTTTTAAAAACGAAGTTTAGCTATCTCGGCGAATCTAGGAACGAATCTTCGGAAAAAGCTAACTAAACCCAGTAATCTCTGAAG
>NW_017305700.1:14352-18079 GCF_001594115.1 Trachymyrmex septentrionalis
TTTAAAAACGTTTTAAAAACGAAGTTTAGCTATCTCGGCGAATCTAGGAACGAATCTTCGGAAAAAGCTAACTAAACCCAGTAATCTCTGAAGTTCATGAATATTCTCAGGCACTGGGAACTCTTGACGGCTTCTACATGCCGCTCGCTCTGGGTAATTCTCTAATCAATCAAAATATATCCTAAATATTCGATCGTTCTTTTTAGCATTGACATTTCTTATAATTAACTTCGAAAGAGTATTGCTTTAACAAATATAAACATCTTGACAAAATTTTTAAGTTTTCATCCACGGTTTCAGCCGTCAATCAAGATATCGTCCACATAAACTAATACCTCAGCTTTACGTATTAATGGTTCTAAGACGCGTAATAAGCGCTTCTGGAATTCTGCTGGAAATTCCGAATTCCCAAACGGTAATTTTATATATTCATATTGTCCGTCTGGCGTGGCGAAAGACAAGTACTTAGTAAATTCTGGAGATATCGAAATAGCGTGAAAGCTTTCTTTCAAATCTAAAAGAGTAAAAACGCTTTTATTAGCTAATCGCGATAGACAGTCTTCTATGACTGGAAAAGGAAACTTCTGTTTTATTATCCTGTCATTTAAGGGACGGAGATCAACACATAATATGTAATTTTCATCATCATATCAACACGTAATTTTCCATTCCGTTTACGGATTGGTACAATGCGTAAACAATACGGTGAACAACTTTCTTTAATAATACCACGTTTTAACAGATCTTTCATAATATCACGAATCTGCAGTCGCTCGGTCCATGCAAACTTCCGAGGGGCATACGCGAATATCGAGTTATTTTTGAGCGAGATTGTAATCGGTTCAAGTTCTTCTCGCTTTTCTATTGGTTTGTATGATTCCTTTACAATATCGTATGTTCACTTATCAACATCATGACCAAAATTAGTTTTGATTTCTGTAAGAACAATAGGGAAATCATCTTCCTCAATTATTATATATCTGCTGATGCAACTTTATTTATTATTAGCTTTAAGTTATTTTCAGATTTCTTATCCGTCGGTTTGAAAAGCAGAGTTAAGTTATTTTGAGACAAAAAATCTGTACCGAGCACTACATGTGTAGACCAATTATCATTGTCGATAATCTGAAATGTAACTCGAGTAAAAGTTTCTGGCGATACGGACAACCAAATACCTTACTGATATCTTTCTGGCCAATGACTTTGCGAGTCGTTTAACGCGCATAAATGTTGAACATTAGTTACGTTATAAGGAAAATTCAAACCGAACAAAAGTTTACAGACTGACCTTTGTATAAATGATACTGAGCTACCCGTATCAATAAGAGCCAGTAGATTACATTTGTTTCCCTCAACGTAATTAACCTTAACTATTGATTTGTCCGTTTGAATTTGTGACGTTTTGTTGTCCCTGACGCATGCGACATCCGTTGGTATCTCAGTTGTGTTGTCCTTGGCTGATGTGTTTTCCGTTTTGGCAGTTTTCTTTGTAGCTGCCACGGTATTACTGGTCGGTATGTTAGGGGAGATATTCTCCTTCCATTTCAGCTTCCAGCAGACAGTTTTGACATGACTCTTCGCTTTACAATAAGCGCACAAGACATCTGGTTTATATTTCGAATAAGTCGCTTTCTTCGATGGTAAATCAGGCGTATCTCGTTCTTTCGTTTTTTCCTTTAACACCGGAGCGGGAGAAGGTTTCTTTCTGCGTCGTCATATTCATATCAGTCAATTGATGCATTCTCTCTAGGAACTCGTCGACTGTTTCAACGTTGATTGACGCAGCAGTATTTCTAATAGAGAAATTATTGATTCCTCCAACCAACAAACTGATAATATTTTTTTGTTCAAGCTGTAAAGATTGAAGTAGCTTAATCTTCTTCGCAGCGTATTCCATAAAACTTTCCTTAGATAAATTCCAATGATAGGTGTCCGCTTTTTGCATCACCCTTGTAAAAGATACTTGTCGCCTAAATCTTTTGATGAGAGCCTCCTTGAAGGCGACCCAATGAATTTATAACCCATTGATATATGAATATAGAAACCCATTGTCTATATCGTACCAATCTCTTGCTAGTTTCTGTAGCTTGCTGGTCGCGGCTAATAGTTTTATACTGTCGTTAACTCCATGAACAACAGCAGCGTGCTCAACTTTACGCAACCAACAATCCACGTCGTCATCCTCTGAACCATAAAACACGAGTAATTGAAAGGCCAAAAGAGTAACAGCCTGTGCTGGTGGTAGTCAACATTGGGTAAAGTTGGTGGACAACAGGAGCGTTCGTGATCTCTTCCATCGGAAATCTTGCTTGGGACGTATGAAATTCGTCTTTTGTGTCTACAGGAATCGACGTACACGGAACACTGCTCTTAACTTCCGGATTACGATTACTATCAGATTTCAAATTCAATGAAGCATCTGACGCAACATTAGCCATCTGTCTGTCTTTTACTAGCTGTTCAAGTAACCGTTGTTGCGCAATCTGTTATGTGAGCTCGAGTAACATCTGTTCTAACGAACTTCGCGCAATTAATGGTGACGGGTCCTGTGCCGTTGTATCCCTTAATCCATCGGAGATATGTGTGGATTGCTGGCTAATGGCCAGTATTTTCATTTTCCCTTGAGAGGGTCCTGTTATAACTGTGAGTGTTTGTGCAGCATGCAACCTCTCAAGGTCCGCAAGAGCGTCAATATACTTTTCCTGGTCAGCCATAGCGGGTAGATCAAGATCCATTAATTTCTTCTTAAGACCGTTAAACGAGAGAACTTCTAATGATGCACGATCCATCGTCACACGTTGATCACGTGATATTTTATATGACGCAACTTCGTAACAACGAATATTAAGTCACGTGCACATGTAAAGATAATGTCCTGTAATAGCGTCGGATTTCTCGAAACCGATTCGCGTTCTGTAGTAGCGATATGGCCCTTCGTCGGTGTTCCCGGAACGAAAGGAAGAACGTCTTTTCGTACGACACTTAAACACGACATGACAAAACAGAGGTGGATAATCCCACTTCTGAAAAATTCTGAACTTGATTTTCGATGGTGGAGAGCTCAACTTAATAGTCGTGTGTGTATCACACTAAAATTATAATAGAGAAATTAAATTCAAAGCGTTTAGTGAATTTATAACTCAATATCGTAATTCAAAACATTATCAAGTGTTTAATGGATCTTCAATCTCAGATTCTATCACCTCTAGTTCAGAATCACCATCAAGTTCAGAATAAGTAAAAAATTTAGTGCTTTTAGGTGCTAATTTATAGTACCTTATTCCAAATTTTAGTGCTCAAATCGTTTAACAGCAATAAAAATATATATATACAATGCACGTATACAAAAAATAAGTACGTAGGGATTTGTAAGATAGCACCTTTAGTCATGAAATATAGTATAAGCAATATTCAGCAAAATTACTCAGGATACTTACGTCATGATATATATACTAAAAAAATTTTTTTTATATTAATGGAATAACTTGTAACGATACATTGTGTTAAAATGATTAAATAGAGGAATTACTATTATAAAGTACTAATAATGTAAATACGTAAATACGTTAAATAGAGGAATTACTATTATAAAGTACTAATAATGTAAATACGATGCACGTATCGTTACTACTTTAATGATGATAGAGCATACTCTGTCACCGTCGAGAGTTCTCGACATCGATCGACCAGCTTCCTGCATCAGACTGCTGCATCGAAATCTTTTGGG
>NW_017305700.1:20326-21307 GCF_001594115.1 Trachymyrmex septentrionalis
TGCCTCCTGAAATCGATATTTGTCGAACTTCAATCCACACAATCATAACAGATCATCTTCGTTACCGTAAAGTTTGTGCGAGGTGGGTCCCACGCCTGCTTTCAGATGATCACAAACAAAAAAGACTTCAGTCTGCAGGAAAATTTCTTGACATGCTTGAAGATGAAGGCGAAAATGTTTACTCACGCATTGTGACAGGGGATGAAACGTGGGTTCACCACACAAACCCTGAAATGTTAAGTTAAGCTAATGTAAGTTAAAGGAAAGTTTGGGTGGCCATCACTTCAATTCAATTGATGAAGTGAAAGACTTTGTTAAATTATTCTTTAAAAAACAGGGCACGGATTTTTATAAACAAGGTTTGTCAAAGCTTCAGAACAGATATAAAAAATGTATTCAAGTCCAAGGGGACTATGTAGAAAAATAGTTTATAAGTCAAACAATAAATACATATGTTACTTTAACCTAAAAATTGTGTTTTGCTTTTTTCCCGGAGCAGGGAAACTTACTTTTTGAACTTACCCATTTCATATTTCTAAAAACAGCGAAAACATTCTAACTGAACAGAGTTACTGCTTCACTCTATATATACATATATAATAGAATAAATACGTACATATAAAATAGAACGTGTTCTAGATCTTCTTGACAATTAATTCTTTTGAATTTAACCTTATCGCTACTAATGCCGGCTATGTCTGGCATCTACAAAGCGATCTTGGCTACAGCCAGCATTTGCGAAGTAATTAATTTATAATGTTCTTTATAATAAGAATTACGCCAAATTATCTTGTACAGCAATATACAGCCAAGTAACTAATTTTGACAAATAATATAAATATTTAACCATGATTAGTAGTGATAGTATATTTGTTTAGACTAAGTACAAAATTCGCGACGTCATCATCATTATTATTTGACACCACACTCAATGTCGCGACGGAAGTATAGACCGCGACAACTGTCGGCGATCGATCGAAG
>NW_017305700.1:21407-21798 GCF_001594115.1 Trachymyrmex septentrionalis
AACATTATTCAGGCATAAAACGTCAGACTGTCCACATATCATGTATACACTTTTGGTGTGGGATCCCGATCAATGGTGATATTCTGGTGAACCGATTTCTGAGAGCGAAAGAGTTAACAAAACTGTTTTCATTAAGTATATAATGATAGCATACTTTCTTTCAGACGTATTCCACAGTTTTGCCCGTTACAATAATTCTTACGTCGCAGGTATGTAGACTTCCTACTCTCGCAGTAAGAAATTTTGTTTGATTATGATTTGGTAGTTGAAGAGAGACACTCGCGCGTATATAATTAAATGCATTTTATTTAAACCAAAATCTTGTCATAATAATCAGAAAAAATTTCCGGTTGTTATGACAAAATTCGAGATTTTACAGCTAGAAGTAGAA
>NW_017305701.1:0-790 GCF_001594115.1 Trachymyrmex septentrionalis
AAGAGCGGGGTGCTCCCTCGGGCGCACATCGTGGTGGATGAAGTCCGCGTCCCCGTGGGGCCCAACATCAAGTATTTGGACCTTACCCTGGATCGTCGCTGGGGCTTTGTCGAGCATTTTGACAAACTAGCCCCGCGATTGGGCGGCCGGGCGGATGCTCTGTTCGGCCTCATGCCCAACTTTCGCGGTCCGAATGCGTCCGTCAGGCAGGCGTATATGCATGCCGTTCTGTGCGGGCCTTACTAGGAGGCCCCGGTATGGATTGGGGTGACCTTGGCCAGCCGCCGTATCCTCATCAAGGACAGATTACACAGTGTGCAACGGCGGCTGGCCCTACGGATTTGTAGGATGGCGTCGTATGCAGCCGCCGTGGTCCTCGCGGGGATCCCCCCTGCCGAATATGTGGCCGACGCTCTGACGCAGACTTACTCCAGAGTGAAGGCCATTCGGCTACAGGAGGGGGGGTAAAGGGATCGTAACTCCGGCGGCCGTTGATCGACTGAGGGGGAAGGCCCGTCGGCGGGTTTCGAGAGTGGCGTACCACTCTCGAGAATAGCCCGCCGACAACGGGAGTTCGAACAGTGGAGGCCATCCTCCCCTGTCTAGAGGAATGGGTTGGCAGGGGATGGGGCGGACTTTTATACCACATGATGCAGATACTCATCGGATACGGCTGTTTCGGGGAGTACCTGCGTCGATTAGGAAAGGAGCTGACCGCGTGCTGTTTCGATCGCGACAGGGAACGGGACACCGCGCAACACGCACTTGAGGCTTGTCCGGCCTGGGCAAG
>NW_017305701.1:10584-17378 GCF_001594115.1 Trachymyrmex septentrionalis
ATTGATAATCAAATTCAATATACGTGACAATGCCCACCCGCTATCGCGTTCCTGGAACTCTTTGAGTGACGTCAACATGGGCTCGATAACATGCTGTTCGTATCACTCGCGCAAATCGATGTATCGGTATATCTCAATGTTCTTAGTGTTTATTCTCTTAATGTCACGTTTGTTGAGCACGCTCGAGCACTATTTCTCTCGCGTCTTCCAAAAACCGCTGCGGCTCAGTGTAATCCGTTGACCACCGCACCGATCAAAACGCGATTCTTGAAATCAAACGGATCATGCATGTTGCATATACAGTTAAAGCACCACCCGTTGTATAATAGCACTGGATCATGTAGTGTTTAATACGGCCGTTTAGTGTGTAGATTTCTGGAGACGGCACAAATTTTTTTGCGTGATCTGTATCATGTTCGCTCGAATCACTAGCATAACCAGTATTGTCGGATAACACTTCTTCGTCGAAATCTTAGTCCATTATTTCCTCAAAATCTACTTCCATTTCTTCGAACACTTCGAACACTTTTCTAATATTCACGAACTGTTCTGAATCCACATTTCTAAAACTTGACTACGTTGGCTATGTTCTAAACGTTCGCACGACGGTTAGCTATACTTTTTCCATTACTCTTTTGCGACTGATTTGTTCGTCTTCCAGAACATCAAACTGGAACTGAAAGCTTATAACCTATTATATAATATATTTCATTTGTGACTTCTTTATCCTTTTGCCTATTGAGCCACACTTTCTTTAAAAGTAGATAAAGCAGCAATAAGAGCGGTTCTAGTTTATATTTTTCACATTGATATGTTTATATAAACAGCACCAATGTTTCTTTTAACGCGTCGCAACATGCCATCGATCACTTTCCAGAAAAAAATCGTTATTAACATTTCGTCGAAGAAATTTAAGGGCTGTGGGAATGCAGTGTGATTTCATACTTTTTACTAAAGTATCACTTTCATTTTACTGTAGAAGAGTTGTTTAGTTTAGCAGCCGAACATTGGCGCTTCTCTTAACGCGTCGCGACATGTCACCGATCTGACAGTGTATATAAACAGTGTACTCGTATATATAGCTTTTTTCATTCAATAAACTTCGATTACGAGTAATAAGAAATGGATCGAGCGCAAGGGATACCGTCCCTTGTCACCAGGTCCGCCAAGTCCACCACCATCTAGGGAAAAAGCGAGGTATTGGGAATGTCCCAAGTGAAAAAGCATAACAAAATCGCCAACATGTTCCTCATCACCAACGTCATCAATGCCATCGAAATATAAGTCATAAGATATCGCATTTAGAGTGATTAGTTCTAATGCATTTTATTCTCTGCTGAAAAAGCGAATAATGGTTAAAAAAGTTTTTTCTCTTTTTCCAGAAAGCGCTCCTAATGATGTTCAAGTCACCAATTGCATACGAACGCTGTCGATCGCGAAAAAAAAAATGTAATAAAAAATGAGAAAAAACAGTGTAATAAGATGTGAATAAAAAAATTTTTATTCGTATTATGACATATGTATTATATTTTCTTTTACTCTCCATTCTTTGCCTCGACGCGCTAGTAAAAAAGCGTATTGAAAAAACTGCGTCATAAAAAGAAGGGACTTTTACTCTATTGATTTATTTCTTCGGTTCTTTCTTCATTCATAGCACGTCCGACATCGTCGCGCTCTATCTTTCTTTAACATACGAGCCCTTGTCATCTACGCATTTTTGGGGAGTGTGTTATGGCGACGACAGTAGCAATGGGTGGCGGTAGCGTCGGAGGGTGACGAAAAAAATAAAAAATGCATAGCGGAATGTCATCATGTTTATGTAATCAATCGACTGGGGTCCTATGTTTATGTAAACAGCTATGCCGCCGATCGGGGACCTTCTCCGCGCCTTTTCCCTCCTTCCTCGCGCCTATGAGTACCCTCGCGCTTTCTCTTTGCACCAACGGGTACCTCCCGCGTCCCGTGCCCCCTGCCCGCTTTTAGCCCTATGGGTTAAAATCCCCCTTATACACCTACTGCGATAGACGTCAGTTTCAGTTGGAAAGATTCTTGCAACTGTATTTTTTTATTTCAAAGGAGTTTTGTACATTGATTTTCTTCATGAACGTCGTACTGTGAAAGCTTCATATTACTGCCAATTATTGGACAAAATAAAACTCGCATATCATCAGAAAAGACGCGAATTTTCAATATGAGACGTTATCCTGCTGCACGACAATGTCTGGTCCTATACAGCTGCCCAAACTAAATAAAAAATTGAAAATTTGTTCTGGAATACCCTTCGGATTTATCGCCTTGCGTCTATCATTTGTTGCTTGGACCACTAAAAGAAGCACTTGGAGGACAGAGATTTGATGATGATGTTACTGTCGAAGCGTTTGACTGGTTATAACCACCTTTGTTTTACGATAGTGGAATCAGAAACTACCTATCCATTGGGAAAAATGTGTTTCTAAGTCTGGAGATTATGTAGAGAAATAATTTTATACACTTTTTTTTATTACACTTTTGTATATTTTTATGTTTTACTTTAATAAATTAAAAAAAAAAAATTCGGCTTATATTTGATTTACCCACGTATTAAATAATATATAATATAACAAAATGTAAAGTTAGCATAGAAATGTTATTCAAAAGGAAATATTTTTAGCTATAGGTATTACTTTAATAAACGCTAAGGACTGGAATAGTCATCGGTTACATCGATAAAAAAAAACAAATAGCGATTAAATCAACCGTAAAAGGAATCCTAAAGACGATTACTGTAAATAGCACTTACACGCAGATGATTTATGTGTCATTGACAAATCACTACATCGATATCTCATTCACGCATGCTTCACATACGCAAATAAATTTTCGTATAACTATAACGTTTTAATAAGACGTCTAAAATTTAAATCTAAGAATTCCACGTTGTTTTTTCGTACAAACTATAATACTCTAATCTGTACAGAGCTACATAGTGCAGAGTTGCATAGCTCTTATACAAAACAAATGTTGACATAATGTGATAGTTCTAAAGTGCCATATTGGACTAAGAAATGACGAAGAAGATCTCAATTTCAAAATATTTTATCGTTCTCAGCATAGACTCACAAACACGTATTGATGCATACGATTTAATCTTGGAAATGGATCTTCGAATCAGTAAAAGAGGAAAAAAGTAATTGTTATACAAAAATTATATGGTTGTTTAATCGGTAATACAGACGACTTTAGGATCCTCTTAAATAATTACTTATCTTGAATATTTTATATTATTAAATATAAATTATTAAATACATATTATTAAATATAACTTATTATTACTTTGTAATTCTATAAAGTGTAACTTTATAGAAATTAGTTTGTTTTACTATTGTACATGCAATGTATAAAAAATAAAAACCAATGTATAACTACATATATATACGAGGTCTGTTCAAAAAGTATCGCGAATTTTGAATTTCCGCGGGTTACGTATATTCGATTTTCGATTTTTTGTGGCGTTATGTTGGTACTCATGTCTCTCACTTATGCCGACAAGTTCGGCCATTTTGAATGTTCAGTTAATTTTTGACAGCTGCTTTGCTTGCACGTGTTTTGGCTCGTCTTCGATTTTTGCCTATTCCAAAAAATGGATCAAAGAATCTGTATCAAATTTTGTGTGAAAAACAAAATTAAGTGCGCGAACGCATTCCAAATGTTGACTGTGGCATATGGTGAAGCTACCTTGGACCGAAGTAACGTTTATCGGTGGTACAAAATGTTCTCAGAGGGCCGAGAAGATGTGAACGACGAAGAGCGTGCCGGACGCCCGAGCACGTCAACAACAGACGAAAACATTGATGAAGTGAAGAAAATAGTATTGGCCAATCGGAACGGTCAATAAGGAATATTATCTGTAAGTTATGCGCAATTTGCGCGAAGCAATCCGCCAGAAACGCCCGGATTTGTGGAAGAACAAAAATTGGCTTTTGCACCATGATAACGCCCCTGCTCACACATCGTTGCTTGTGCGCGAATTTTTGACCAAAAACAACACACTAATGATGCCGCAGCCATCGTATTCCCCAGATCTGGCCCCCTGTGACTTTTTCTTGTTCCCGAAACTGAAGAGGCCCATGAAAGGACGACGCTACGCTACGATTGAGGAGATAAAGACGGCATCGAAGGAGGAGCTGAACAAGATCACAAAAAATAATGTTTTGAAGTGCTTCGAGGATTGGAAAAAACGTTGGCACAAATGTATAATATCTGATGGGGATTACTTTGAAGGGGACAAAATAGATATTCATGAATAAATAAATAATTTTTGAAAAAACACAAAATTCGCGATACTTTTTGAACAGACCTCATATTAGACTTAACACTTCTGTCCGTTCTGTCATACGGAGCACAGGCTGCAGTATGATCATGATTTCCAATGGGATAATATTAAAATTTTAAATGAAGAGTCTTGCTATAGTAAACACTTAATTTCCGAGATCAATATTAAGAAGCAGAAAAATAGTTTAAATTTACAAATTGACATTGGAGGGATGTCTTCATAAGGGATATATACCTATTGTAAATAAGGTTTGACTTTTCAATACTAATAATCCGTCTCTTCTCTCAGTCCGCAGTGATCCGTATCAGCGAGCGTACATAATAATCAATACACAATGTCCGTCTTAGCGTTCCAACATCAGCGTTCCAAATAACTTTATATATTCTAATGGTTTTTCATACTTATATGGACACATTTGTTCGAATAATTTATATATGATTTTTAGTGAGTTTTAATTATAGTATTAGATTAATTCCGGTATGTTAATTTAGTTGCGTTTATTTGTTTGTAAGAAGTCTTTTTATCTTTTTTATCAACTAGAACTTTTCCAAGAGATATGAAACACATTTGACTGTTCAATCGTGAATAAGTGTCGAGTTCTACATCAAGACTTACTCGAATTGTGAATATAGTGAATATGCGAACATTTGCAATTAATAATATATAATTAATTTTCTACTGCGCTTTTTTCGATAAGTAAATGTCTGAAGAGGGCTTAATCCGGTAGTCGAAACTTGTAATTTAAAATAAGTTTTTATTTTATTATATATTTTTTAAATTTTACTCTTCTCTATTTGTAACTTATTTTCTTAATTGCCGTACTTTTTTAAAGAAATGTGTTTGACTCTTACTTTGCCCTTTTTATTGTTATTTATTTGTATAGGAAGAGTCCTTCAATCTATTAAATTATTTTATCATTAAGAATCGCTCACCACGCATCTTATTTTTAATGTTTGGGAACAAAAAGAAGTCATTAGGTGATAAATCAGGCGAATACGGACAATGAGTCATCAATTCGACATTATTACTGGATAAAAAATCAATGGTTTGACGTGCTGTGTGACAGCTGGCGTTGTCATGATGAAGAATGATGCGACAATTTCGGTTCGTTCTACGCAATTCATTTATGACTTCTGGCAAACAAATTGTTGTATACCAATCAGTATTTACAGTCCTTCGATCCTTTAAAGCCAAGGTTGTCACATGTCCGGTATAATCGAAGAAACAAGCAATCATTTGCTTGGCAGCACTGCGTGAACAAACAACTTTTGTTGGTTTCGGTTTATTTTGAAATACCCAAACAGTGGATTGTTGTTTATTTTCGGGCTCATACGAATAGATCCATGTTTTGTCCCCAGTAACGATGTTGTAGACGAAATTTGACCGACCTCGGTTGAATTTCTTGAGCATTTCTTTGCTCCATTTAACACGAGCCTGTTTTTGAGCTTCGATTAAATTGTGTGGGATTCAACGACTGCAAAGTTTCCGTACGCTCAAGTGATCATGCAAAATCGTACGTATTGCTTTCATGTTAATGCCTAAGGATGCCTGAATCTCGCGATATGTTATATGCCGGTCTCGCTCAATCATTTCACGCACAGCATCAACATTAGTGGCAACAACAGATGGACGACCTTGACGGAATTCATCACCAAGAAAGGTACGCCCACGTTGGAATTCGGCAAACCAATTATAAACAGTCCTATTGGATGGTGCTTCATCCCCAAAAGCCAAATGAAGTCGATCGATGCATTGCTTCGAAGTTAGATTACATACCTTGTAATCGTAAAAAATCATTGAGGGAAAATTTTCACGCGAAATTTCCATTTTCTTAAAAAATAACTTCTTTTAAAATACTGTGCAAACAAAACTAGTTTGGGTACAAACTGTTAATTGAATTATAGGTTAAAAATGTCTTTACGGATATGATAGTAGCAGAACGTTAGCGCCACTGGAAGTACTAGATTGCAGAAACTTTTCCAGCAACTTGCGTACCTGAACTTGATCCGACTTGACCTGAACCCGACTTGACTTTTTTTTTATTAGCGTAGGCGGAGAAAAATCTTCACAGCGCCCTCTCCCGCAAGGAGTACAACCTTCGGGAGAGGGGGGGGGGAAAGACGCCCAGCGGCCCGCACCACTGGGTGTGCCGGATTCGACCGCACCGTGATCTCGAGGATATACCGAAGCGGCCGCCTACCGACTAAAAAACTCCCTCTTGTCCTAGCATTATATCAAAGCATACGTGGGAACACCCCGGAACCGCCTACAGGTATTACGTCAGGGTGCCCCCAAATGCCACGGGATGGCTCCCACCGCACATGCGGAAACGCCTACTTACAAACTAAAACTCTATTAATATATACAATATTTACAAAAAATATTCATACCAGCCGCTACGAGTAGTCAGAGTCCCCCGAGAGAGATGGAGGCACAGGCGGATGTACCACCCGGGCCCTCCGATCCCTCTCGCGGTCTCTCT
>NW_017305701.1:19646-27679 GCF_001594115.1 Trachymyrmex septentrionalis
GCCGCGACCCTTCTAAGCGGGCCCACTATTCGTTCCAACACCTTCATGAATACGTATCGGTGGTCCGAGAGAGACTCGGTATCCACCGCGACACGCCAGTCCCACGAATGTATCTGACGGTCGAAACCAAGGCCCATGAGACGTCCACGCACGACACACCCCGCGGATTCACGCAAGTAGGTACAAATCCCTCATTGAGGAGAATTAAGTCTAACCCAGCCGCCCAGCGAGCTAGAGTTCTCCCTCTGCGGGTGGATTCCCCCCGATCCCAGGCAGGAGACCGAGCGTTAAAGTCCCCGAGCACTAGTAGGGGTCTGCGATCACACGACCGTATAGGCGCACCAAGATCACATAAACCTCTCTGAAAAACCGCATCCGGCAGATTGGGGGAAAATTAGCAACTAAAGACTACTAAATTTCCCCACTCCACCGCGACAAATCCTTCTCCTTTGAAGAGAGGAGAACACGGCACACTGAACTGCTGTCAAACCAATGCAGCAGTCGGCGGAACGTCCGAGGAGAAGAGCCAGCATCCGTCGTAGACCGAATGCGGCTCCGAAACCGCCACGAGACCGAGTCTCTCTTCCTCGCACACCCGCGCGATTAAGTCCTGCACGGGTTTCGACCTATTTACATTAATTTGTCCAATTCTAGCCATTGGACGTGTCCATCAATAACTCCTCCTCCACAGGGGGAACACTTTCCGCCACAGGAACACTCGACTCCCCATGCTCGTTGTGTCTTGCGTCCCTGTAGCTCGGCCCTGCAGCCACAGTCACACGTACCGGGCTGTTGTAGGGAGCACACCCCTCCCCTCCAACCCTATACCTAGCCGGGAGGTTTCTAGCCGCGCAAACGGGACAGTGAGGCGAAGCCCGACAACTAACGGCCGCGTGCCCCTCCTTTCCGCAATTAAAGCAACTGCTGCTCCTGTCCACAGTGCTCCTGCAGTTCGTCCTCGTGTGTCCAACCGCGAAACAACGGTAACACTGCAACTTTCTCTTGGCCAGCGGTATCAATCGCACTCGCGACCAACCCACACGAAGTCCCCCGTCCTTCAGCAGCCAATCCGTACAAGTCTCGGGACATTGCAGCCACGAGCTGTTCTGGCCGCCTCTACTGGGCCTCAGAGGGCCAACGCAAACATCGTTCGGTGACGCCTTTCCACGCGCCACAACTACAGTCCTTATCTCTTCGGCAGTCACCGATTCGTCTAGATCGAGGAGACGAAACTCGGTCCTCCTGACCAGACGAATCACCCTCACTACTTCTCGATTCTTAAAAAGAGAGTTGAGTTTTTCCGACAAGGAATCCGCCTTTGTCCCAGCGTCCTCTCCCGGGATCTCCACCAAAAGACCTCCATTCTGCGCCCGCCGAACCCTTGTATCAGTAATGCCTAGCTCATCCAGCGGAACACCGGTCCTCACCTCACTCATTACGTCCGCGTATGACGGGCCTCCTTCGTCGCAGCGGATCATAACGATGGCGGAGTTTCGCTTTCAAGTTCTCGCGCGAACTGTCTTTTTTGAAGGAACCGTGGTTCCAGCCCCAGATTTGGGATGGGCCCGAGGATCCCTCCCGGAAACCGCCGCCCTATCACGTGTTTTCTGCGTGGCCATCGCGTAAGACAGCCCCTTCTCGACTGTCCTAATACCACCAGCACTGTCCGACGCTACATTTGATACGCGCGCGGGCCACCGCCACGGTTGGCAGTCTCTTCTTTTCTCTTCTTCCTCCTTCTTCTTTTCTTCGAGACAGTCTTCCAACGCTCACTCCTCTCGGAACCCGAGAAAGGAAGCCAGTCCGGAAGATCAATATCCCCCTGCATTTGGGCCTCGGTGGGGATCACGATCCGACCCCTCTCATCAGCAATCCTCTGCACAGATAAATCCCCGAAAAGCACCCTGGTGGCTCCCCTCAACGCAGGGCGGCGTGCTGGAGGAATATCCTCAACAACGCGAGAAACACCCATGACCAGAGGAGAGGAGCGCGAGGATTGGCCAGTCCTTCCACGCTACTTCCGTCCTGGCGCCCGATAGCCAAGAAGCTCCTTTCTTAAGATCTTGACTTCTTCCTGCAGCCTGGCTCTGTCCTTCTGGATAGCCTCCATTCGTATATTAAGTTCTTCCATTTCTCGCTCAAGCTGGCGGTATCGTCCGTCCGTCGTATCCGCTGGCTCCTGAGCCCTGACCAAGGCCACTGCCGCTAACCGCTGAACAGCCTCCTTTGCCACCCCGATTCCAACGATGATATGCCTACGAAAGTCGCCCTTCATCGTTGATGTTTTTCGCTGCGCGCTACTTGCATGGTCCAAAACATCCAGAGTGTCCGCCATTATTCTTCTGGGAGACGACACAGGGAAAAACTGCGCGTCCTCAATGGCAGCTTTTTGATTCGAAGAGAATCATCCAACAGACACTCCTGCAACTTCTTTTTTTTGCCGGTCCTTATGTCCTTCTTCATTATCCGCTGGAAGTCAGGCCGCTCCAGCATGTCTTCGTCGTCGTCGTCCATACTTGTAGCGCTCATTTCGGAAAGGGATTTTGCTACAGGGACGTTACTTTCCTTCGGCTTACGACGTCTCTTTTTCCCTCGTAACACTATGTCCGCATCCCTCGATGAAATCGAGTCTGCTGAGTAGTTGGACCTCTTCTCCGAGCTATCAACCACCATCGGCGCATCCGACGTCTCGACAACGTAACTGGTGAATTCACGATTTCACCATCCACAACGCGCAGTCTAGCGTCCTTGGGGACAGGCACATCAGACACAATTGTAGGCCCAGGCCCGTTAGCACTGACACCGTCCTGAATGTCCGGGATAATATCATCCTGTCCCTTTGGAGACTTGCCAGTAACAGGCGTCGGCATTTTCTCCAAATTAACAATGAGCTTACGCTCACGGAGTGTACTCATCCATCGTGTGTGATGATTGTTTGGACCTACTTCCGCCTTTTCTGTTCGATATAGCGCAATCGATTGATGAAACATGCTCGCGAAGAAGTGGGATGGTACTTCCCATTCTTCGACGAACTTTCCTCCGTACACCTCCAGGATAGGGAGCAGAGAGCAAAACCCGGAGGATAACCCACATCTTGGAGTATGCTCGACGGAGCCTGCATTGTGGTAGTTTCAGTCCCTCAAAGGTATCCGGCCATTCTCAATCCCAGCGACATCGCGAGAGAGAACCAAACCGAGGCCCAAGGAACCGCACTATCCCTTCTCCGCTGAACGTCACTTAGTCATTTCTCATTATCCGTTTGTATGTACACGCACTATTTACACCTTAAACACTATATATATATACAAGTCCAAGAATCCGTCCATATGTTCTCGCCACACAGTTATTAGCGTCTGTGCGCTCCCCACTTGGCCGCTGTTGGATGATTCACCCATCACCCATTCATCTCGTGGCCGCGCACCTCTACCACGAGACAGGGGGACTTTTTATAGAGGACCCACCTCGCCGTCTGAGAGGTTGTGTGCAATCTCGGACGCTCGGTCTCTTCCATGATGCAAGGGAAGAGATTACGAGAGCTCAGGCACCACGGGTTCGCTAAACCCGTAGCGGAATCATATCGAAATGCGACCGAGGAAATCGGACCGCATCCGAGATGATTCCACCCCCTGCGGGGAACCTGACCTGACCTTTTTTTTTTTTGTTTTACGAGGGAGGAGAAAATCTTCACAAGCCCTCACCCGAAGGGAACCCCTGAGGGTCACCCATCGGGGAGGGAAGACGCCCGGCGGCCCGCCCCACCGGGTGTGTCGGATTCCACCGCCCCGTGATCTCGGTGGATGCACCGGAGCGGCAGCCTACCGACTAAAAACTCCCCCCTATAGCGTACTACCGCACGAACTAAAAGAAGGCACCCCGGAACCGCATTCTAGCATCTCGTCAGAGTACCTCCCAGTCCCCAGAGCTGACACGCTCTCTACCGCTTAACACGAGTTATATTGTGAGTGCAGCAAAGACTGCGCCGCCGCTAAGTACGCCGAAGGAGAAATATCTCCTTTCGACATATACAAATAAAAACTTAACCTATATACAATATATACACAATATATACAATATATACACAAGCTCCTCTCGCGCAACCGTATACAAACACAAATACGAATATATGTACATGTCCACGTACGTTAATGCGCCTGTGGCGCCGAGCCGCTACTATTCCTCGTCGGAACTGTGCACGTTGGGAAGAGGGACGAGCGGACCCCCCGGAGGACCGAGTCCCCGTTCACGAGCCCGCTCGTCCTCCTCCTTCCGCCGCATCACTA
Source organism: Trachymyrmex septentrionalis (assembly GCF_001594115.1). Taxonomy (NCBI): domain Eukaryota; kingdom Metazoa; phylum Arthropoda; class Insecta; order Hymenoptera; family Formicidae; genus Trachymyrmex; species Trachymyrmex septentrionalis. The sequence goes on from NW_017305701.1 coordinate 23,927, forward strand.
CTTCGCAGAACTCCGCGAAGATCGACCACGCATCGGAGGATCGCACGATGGCCCTCACCACCGCCCGGAGAGTCCTGCATACCCCCACGTGTTCCAGCAACCCCCTCCTCTGCTCCACCCAGGCTGGACAGAACAGGAGAGTGTGCGCCGCTGTATCCACCGCCGCTCTGCAAAACAGGCAAATCGGGGACTCCCGCCATCCAATCCTATAGAGATAGGACTCGATGACCCCGTGTCCCGTCAAGACCTGAGTAATGCGGTAAGTGAGGTCACCGTGCGCCCTCCCCACCCAGTTCTCCAGGTCCTCCACAAAGGCGCCCCTAACGATCGCCCCGGGTCGATCCGGAGGCAGCTCGATCATACGCTCCCGCCATCTTAAAATAGAGCGACGTCGCTCCACCTCGGTCAACATCAAGGTCATCCGAGGCTCGATAGTCCCGCTTCGACGGATAACATCTCGCCGACGAAGGTATGACCTCCTCAGCCTGTTTGCGACTATATCGAATGGCACCATTCCCGAGAGGACAGACGCAGCCTCGTGGGAAACGGTACGATATCCCCTAATGATCCTGAGCGCAAGCTGCCGCTGCAGCCTTCGCACATCCCTCAGGATCCCGCGATCGCTGGCCACCGTTTGCGCCCAAATCGGGGCACCGTATAGCACTACCGACATCACCGTTGTCGCATACAACCGACGCCGTCTCTCAGCAGGACCGCCGATATTGGCGGTAAGTCGCGCCAGAGCCATGGCCATGCCCCAGGCCTTGGGAAGAAGGAGGCGGAAGTGATCCCGAAAGTTCCACCGCGAATCCAGGGTTAGACCCAGGTATTTCACGGCGGAACCAATCGGAACCACCGCCCCCCCGATCCCAGTAACCGCACCAGCCGGCGTCCCCTCAACTGAAAAAGCCACGGCCTCGGGCTTGGCAACCGAGACCCTCAGCCCAAGACGTTCAATAGCGCGGATCAGAAAGGTGACCCCTACCTCCGCTCTCAAGCGTGCCTCCCCAAAGGTATCAGCACGTGCCACCAACAGAGTGTCATCCGCGTAACACATTACATTACAACCGATCGGGAAACGGAGTCTCAGTATTGAGTCATACCCGACATTCTACAGGGTCGGCCCCAACACCGATCCCTGCGGAACCCCGCACGACACAGGCGCACGCGTCAGTTTATCCCTCCTATCCACATAGGCCAGTTCCCGGGCGGAGAGATAGCTCCCGATAACGCACCTGAGATACTCTGGTACCCCCTTCTCCTCCAGGGAGTCGCCAATGACTCGCCACGGGAGGGAGTTAAAGGCGTTGGCTATGTCTAGCGACACAGCCACCACCACACCCCCATCCCGCAGACCATCACGAACGTACTCTCTCAGCCTCCAGATCGCATCGACCGTGGAGCGATGCTGGCGGAAGCCAAACTGGCCCTCCGCGATGCCCCCCGTAGTATCCAGGAAGGCATGCAGTCTACGTGCCAGAACTCTCTCAAATAATTTCCCCGCCTCGCTTAACAGACAGATAGGTCTGTACGAGGACGGGGAAAGGTCCGGCTTACCCGGCTTCTTAATAAGAACCAGTCTGGCCCCCTTCCAGTCCCGCGGGTGCCCCCCCCTGAGGCATCCCGTGAAGCAACTGGCCCACAGTGGAGCCAGATACTTCATCGTCTCCTTGACGATCATCCCCGCGATGCCGTCCGGACCTGGAGCCTTTCCTCGCTTAATCTTCAATCCGGCCTCCAAGACCTCGGTCGTAACCGCGAGGTCATCCCCCCACACGAATGGCACACCGGTGCCCGTGGGAGAGCTAATCGTCGGGAAGAGAGTCCCGACGATGTCCCCCACGACCTCAGGTGGGAGCACCTCCACGATCGATGCGCCACCCGCACGCAACTTTCGGAGGACCACCCGATAGGGTAACCCCCAGGGATCCCGATCGAGGTCGCTTAGCAGCTCCGACCACAACCCCCTTTTGGAGCGATAAATCGCCCCCCTGAGGCTGCGTCTAGCTACCCGCAGAGCGTCCCACAGGCCCTGCGTGGACTCCCGCGAGGCCCCCCTGGCACGCGCACGCGTTAGGTGCCTTCTGCACGCGTTGCAGGCACGACGGAGATCCGCGATCTCCTGGTTCCACCAGTACGCGGATGGTCTCCTCGGCAACCCTCTCCTAGGCATGGACACATCCGAGATGTCACGGAGCAGCTGGTCCATCCGTATTGCTCCCTGAACCGCTCCCTCAGGGATACCGCATCAGGTCCCGATGATCGCCGCGGCCTCCAATAAGTCGGAATCCACCTCCCCGACGGCCCACCTGGGAAATGCTTTGAGCATTGTTCTGACAGTGGCAGGTCCAACCAGGGTTGTGTCGACATCGGTAAACACATATGTGTTCCACATCTGTGGTCCGAGAGAGATTCCACGTCGGATCCTACCCGCCAGGAGACGACTCTCCTAGACGCGGAGGACGACGCCAACGCGAGATCCACGCACGAGACTCCACGCGGGTGAACGCACGTCGGCTCCGTGCCTACATTTAAAATATGTAAGTCTAAAAGACCCATCCAATCTATCAGAAGTCCACCTCGCCTGTTGGGTTGACCCGGGTCCCAAGCAGGCGAGCGCACATTAAAATCACCAAGTATGATAATCGGGCGTCCAGGCACCTCCCGCACTCTCACTCCGAGTTCGTTTAAATCCCGCAGGAACTCACCGTCTCCAAGACTTGGAGGAAAGTAGCACGATACTACGATCACGTCCCCCCAGTCCACCGCGGCAAACCGCTTGCCTCTCCAGCGAGGAGAACACGGCATCCTCCAACGACTCCACTGCCATGTGACAGCGGCCGAGGGAGGAGTGTCCGTTGAGGCAAGCCACCGATCGCTCACCGGGACGCGATTCGGCTCAGAGACCGCGATCAGCCCCAGATCAAACTCCTCGCTGATCTTGGCGATGAGATCCTGCGAGGGTCCCGACCGGTTAGTGTTTATCTGGGCCAGTATCACCATTTTCGATATCCATTGTCTCCTCCTCGGCAAGGGCTCCCCGATCGACCCCGACAGATGCACCAGCCCCACGATTTACGCTTTCCGACGCCCGCCCGCGGTCGTTGAAGGGTACACACTCCGCCGCACCAGCACGATGTCCAGCTGCGAGTCCGCTGTCCGCACATACAGGGCAGCGCGGAGGTAATCGACAACCGGCAGCCTTGTGCCCATCGTTTCCTCCACACTGGAAGCACCAGGCGGACCTATCCACCGCACTCTGGCACACCACCCTCATGTATCCCACCGCTAAGCACCGAAAGCACTGCAGCCTCCGCTTCACTAGGGCCACGACGGAGGCAAACGACCACCCGAGCCTGATACGACCGGCCTTCACCAGCTTGCTGGCACACGCGAGAGGGCATTGCACCCACACAGTGTTCAGACCTCCGCGCCCCGGTCTAAATGAGCCGATTCTTACGTCCCCCGTGGGGACCTCACCGAAGGTGGCCACCTCTTTAACCACCTCCTCCGCAGAGACTGATCAACGTTGACCAGCCTGATCTCCGCGCGACGAACCGGACGCACCACACTGACCTTGTCCTTGTAGTCGCTCTCAGCCAGCACAGCCCTGAGACGATCGACAAGCGCCTCCGCCTTGGCACCTGCCTCCTCACCCCCAGGGATCTCGATGAGGAGGCCCCCCGCCTGTGCTTTCCTAATTCGCGTGTTGGCGATGTTCAGATCTTCCAAGGAGATCTTCCCTCTCGCCAA
>NW_017305701.1:27779-43190 GCF_001594115.1 Trachymyrmex septentrionalis
AGGACGGCTCAGTATTGTCCTCCGTCGCAACGCTCCTCAGCAAGACTGCCGCAGATCTTGGAGCTCGAAGTCGAGACTCCTTCCTGACAGGGCGGCTCGGTACGACCCTCGGACCCTGCGCCGCAGGGCGGGTCGCAACGGCACGCCCTCGATCCCCAGTCACCCCAGCCGCAGCAGCAGCATACGATATCCCGGAGGTCTTACCCACCCCACTACTGGTGACGGCACGACGCCCACCGTCAGTCCCAGTCACAGGGGGAGGAGGCACAACGCTCCCACCGTCTTTCGCTACGGCAGCCACTGTTCTCCTTTTCCTCCTTGCTTTCCTCCGAGCACGCTTGGAGCCCGCGACGGTCCATGGCTCACCGTCCACGGCACATGTCGACGGCTCCATCCGCCGAGCACCCGCAGTCGCAGCCGCACTCACCCCACTATCAGCCCTCGTCAGCCGGCGAGGCACATGGTCCAAGTTCTTTCGGACCCCGCCGAGAGGTGGCCTAAATTCCAGAGGCATGACCTGAGGTCTTGCCTCACCCGAAACGTCCACGTTCGGACCCCGAATCCTCAGAGAGCGTCCCCGAGAACGGCGCGAGACCGGCGAATCGCACAACGGAGCGGTTCCATCCGAAGAGGGAGTACGATCCCTCCCGCGACCGCCATCCCCCATAGCCAGCACCTTGCGCTGCAGGGACTCGACCTGATCCTTTAGGGAAGCCCTCTCACTGCGCAGAGAGTCCATCTCCTTGCGGAGCTTCACGACCTCCACCTCCAAAGCAAGGTTGTTGGCCCTTATTACATCCGTAGGTCCCGTACTCTTGTCAATTACAGTATGAAGCTGTTGCACCGCGATCTTCGCGATATTATCCCCGACTTTGATCTGCCTGCGAAGGGCCCCGTTCATCGTCTGGGTCTTCCTCTCGGCTTCTCCCGCAATGTCCAAGACACGCAATATTTCCACCACCACCGACTTCGGCGACATCTGGGGAAAGAGACTTGTCACCTCTTCAACGGCCGTTTTCTGTTTAGCCGACAGCCTGTCATCCAGATGACACTCCACTAGGCCTCTCCTCTTCTTGCGGCCTTGCGCCCCTTTATTCGAGAGCCGGGGAAAGTCCTCTCTGTCCAACACGTCGTCCTCGACTTCCAGTCGCTCCAATGACATCCTGGATACAGCGTGAGAACCGGGGGCATTACTACCCTTGGGTTTACGGCCCCTCTTTTTGCCCTTATACGGAGTGTTATCGAAGGAGGATGAGAGCCCCATCAACCTCCACCGATGTGGACGCTAACGAGGGACTCCCCACTCGCGAACCCGCACGGTCCACCCTCATCCCCTCGTCGCTAGATGATGGCACAGCGAGGTCCACCACACCGGCAACCCTAACCAGGTTAGGACCGCCTTCAGCCGACCCGCTCTCCGTAACGGGGGAGTTCACAATTTCACCCGCGACAACCTTGATTTTCATTTCGCTCGGATATTTCTTGATCTCCAAGATCTTTGGTCCCCTCCTCGTCCGCAAGACCCTTCCAGACGAGGCGGATCCAGGAGCCGCTAAGTCCTCCGCTGAGGTACTCGCTACCGCGTCAACCTCCCGGGGATCCAGGCACAGCCGCAACTCTTTTCTCCTCTCCTGCAGCGGAGACGGTGCAACGACACCAGGCTCTCCCTGCTCCTTCGTCCCAGGTGCGAGATCCGCACCTGGAGCATCTTCCGCAGCCACTGTCCGGACGGTAGCCAATTCCACTACAGGGCCCGTCGGCAACCCTGCAGTTAGCCCATCGCACGATGACGACTCGCCGGGGGCAGGGACAACACCCCCGGTCGGCCGGTCCCTTCCGAAGCCCAGGCGTTTATCTTCGTTATCAGTGTCCATTTCATAATATGTATTGTTGTCGGCGTAGTAATACGGCCGAGGAGCACGCCGACCAACTCCCCGATTCGTCTCCCATCGGCGTCAGGTTGGTGAACCGCCACATCGATGTAGGGAACAAACAGCGAAACTTCCCTAGAGAGAAGCTCACCCACACATCGATGTAAATGTCGAAAAAATCGAAAAACACTCCGCGCACAGAACATCGTACCACGGAGAGACCGAATGTCTACGACACTACAATACACAGGGCACGAGATGACAGTTGCTCCTACCAGCTGGGATAACACCCAGAGCCCGCCCTGTGGCCGCTATTGGACAGTTTACCCACCGTCCATTTATCCCGTGGCCGCGCACCTCTACCACGGGACAGGGGGACCTTTTATAGAGGGCCCACCTCGCCGTCCGAGAGGTTGGGTGCAATCTCGGACGCTCGGTCTCTTTCATGGTGCAAGGGAAGAGATTACGAGAGCTCAGGCACCGCGGGTTCGCTAAATCCGTAGCGGAATCATATCGAAATGCGACCGAGCAAGTCGGACCGCATCCGAGATGATCCCACCCCCTGCGGGAAACCTGACCTGACCGGACCTGATCTGATCTGACCTGACCTAATTTGGCCTGACATGACCTGATCTGATCTGACCTAACTTGATCTGATCTGACCTTTTTTTTTTTATTTGCGTAGGAGTAGAAAAATTTTCACAGCGCCCTCTCCCGAGGGTGGACCTGCAAGGGACACCCATCGGAGGGGTGGGGGGAAAACGCCCAGCGGCCCGCACCACTGGGTGTGCCGGATTCGACCACTCCGTGATCTCGATGATACACCGGAGCGGCCGCCTACTGACTAAAAAACTCCCCCTGGTCCAAGCAGTACATCAAGGCATATGTGGGAGCACCTCGGAACCGCCTACAGGCATTACGTCAGGGTGCCCCCGGATTGCGCGCGGGATGGCTTCCACCACTTAAACGGGCACGTCTATTTACACTAAATATCCGCTTTCGCACACCCAACCAGTCAGTCCGGCGCGGGTCGCGACCAATCGACGTTCGTTCGCACAACACTATCCATTTGTGTCCACGTCCATCGTCTCCTCAGCGGGAGGAACACCCCCCGGCGCAGAAACGGTCACCGCAGCAGCAATGGTCGTACGTACCGAGCCGTTGTAAGGAACACAACCGTCTCCGCCAGCCCTGTGTCCAGCCGGCAGATTCCTAGCCGCGCACACCGGGCAATGAGGCGATGCGCGACAGCCAATCGCTGTGTGTCCCTCCTTTCCACATTTAAAACATCCGTTGCTCCTATCTACGGTGCTCTTGCAGTTGGCCCTGGTGTGCCCGACCGCGAAACACCGGTAGCATTGCAGTCTCCTCCTGGCCAGCGGTATCAGTCGCACTCGCGACCACCCCACCCGAAGTCTTTTTGTAGCAAATCCGCGCAGGGCTCAGGCCACACGCTATTCAGACCGTCCCTACCGGGTCTCAATGGTCCAACGCGAACGTCGCACAGTTGTACTTTTCCTCGTGCCGCGACAGCCTCCTTAATTTTTTCGGCCGTTATCGACTCATCCAAGTCAATGAGACGAAACTCCATCCTCCTGATTGGATGCATCACCTTTACTCCCACTCGTTCTTTGAGAAGGAAGTTAAACCTTTCTACCAGAGAGTTTGCCTTTTTACCAGCGTCCTCTCCCGGGATCTTTACCAGCAGACCACCAGTCTGCGCACGCCTAACTCTGGTGTCCGCAATACCCAGTTCCTCAAGGGGAACTCTAGTCCTTGCCTCGCACATGACCTCAGCATAAGACGGGCCTCCCTTGTCACACCGTATCATCACAACCGCAGAGTTTCTCTTCCGCGCTCTTACACGTACAGTCCGCTTCGCTGAAGCCGCAATTTCAGTCCCAGGTTTGGGGCGGGCCCGAAGATCCGTCTCGGATACCGCCACATTCCGAGTCTTTTGTGCAGCCATCGCGAATGAAAGATCCTTTTTCACCGCCCCCGCACCATTGGCACTGTGCGTCGCCACGTCCGATGCACTTGCGGGCAAGCTACTGTTACTGTTAGAAGTCCCTCCCTTTTTCTTCCTCTTCTTTTTTCTCTTCCCCACTACCGGCACCCATGGCTCTCCCTTCTCGAGGCCAGAGGGAGGATGGCAGTCCCGATGGTTCTTTCCCCGTGGATCGTGGACCTCTGCAGAGAGCACAATCTCCCTCGTCCACCAGACCTCCTCGCACCGAAGAATCCTCCGGCATCGTCCCGGAAACTCCAACCAACGAAGGGCCGCGCGCCAGAGGGACATCCTCACTCGCGTGAGAAACACCCCCACCGACAGGAGAGGCACGTATAGAACGGCCAGATTCTCCGCACTCCTTTTGCCCTTGCGCTTGATAGTCCAGAAGTTTCCTCTTTAAGGTCTCGACCTCTTTGCGGAGACTATCCCTATCTTTCTGGATGACTTCCATTTGATCTCTGAGCGCATCGACTCGGGTGATTCCCCTGTAGGGGTCGATCGCCCGGAAGCGCGGACACTACCCCCGGGAAACCGTGACGAGCATCCGAATTCTCGTCGTTTCGTTACCTTTTTAGAACCGTCCATATTGTATATAGTACCGGCGATAGAGAAGAAGACGGGCGACTCGCCAGCCAATCACCCGACTCGCCTCTAGCGTTTTCCGCGACTCAAGCGGACGACCGTCTGACGGCAAGGACGATACCGCCGAACGGCCGCAGGGCGGACGCGAACCAACGTCGGTAATTGGACTTACCCCCGTCACTCCTCAATGAACGTTCATTGGCACACCTCCAGGATAGGGAGCAAAGAGTAAAACCCGAAGGATAATCCACATCCTGAAGTATACTCGTCGGAGCCTGGACTGCGATAATTTAAGTTACTCAAGGTCTCCGGTCATTCTCTATCCAGCGCCATCGCGAGAGAGAACCAACCGAGGCTCAAGGAACCACACTGTCGGTTTCTTTCCTATCCGACGCAGATACTCCCTGAAACAGCCGTGTCCGGTGAGCACCTACGTCATGTGGTATGAAAGTTCGCCCGATCCCCTGCTAACCGATTCCTCTAGGCAGGCCTCCACAGTCCGAACACTCGTTGTGGACGGGCTATTCTCGAGAGTGGCACGTCACTCCCGAAAGACCCGCCGACGGGCCTTCCTCCTCAGTTGGTCTCCAGGGTTACGATTTCCCCCACCCCTCCGTAGCCGAATGACTTTTACCATGGCGTAAGTCTCCGCCAGGGCGTCGGCCACGTATTCGGCAGGGAGGATCCCCGTGAGGACCACGGCGGCCGCATACGACATCATTCTGTAGGCCCTACAAATCTTTATGGCTAGCCGCCATTGCACATTGTGCAATCTGTCCTTGATACGGCGGCTGGTCAGGGCCTTCCCACTCCATACTGGGACCCTATAGTAAGTCCCAGACAAGACGGCGTGCATATACATCCGCCTGACCGACGCATTCGGACCGCGAAAGTTGGGCATGAGGCCGAGCAGAGCATTCGTCCGGTCGCCCAATCGTGGGGCTAATTTGTCGAAATGCTCGACAAAGTTCCAGCGACGATCCAGAGTGCGACTCAAATACTTGATGTTGTGCCCCATCGGGACGCGGACTTCATCCACCACGATGTGCGCCCGTGGTCATCCCGCTCTTCCCGTCGTGGAAGAAAATAGCTTTCGTTTTGTCAGGGGCCATCCTCAGGCTGAACTCTTTTATGGAACCGACCACGCACGCCACCGCGATATTCGCCATGCACACAGCTCTTTCCCAGGTCGTACCTCCGGCCACCACCAGCGTGTTGTCCACATAGCAGATCACGTGACAGCTGGGGGGGGGAGGGCTGTACGGAGAACCGAGTCGTATGCGACGTTCCAGAGTAGGGGGCCCACACGGACCTCTGCGGAACGCCACACAACGTGTCCCTTCGCTGCCGGAGTCCCTGTTTGTTGTGGAACTCCTGTGCCTGTCCCGGAAATACTGTTCCACAATGGCTACCAGGTAGGGTTCACCAGGAGGTGATATTCTCTCATCGCCCCCATTACTTGGCCGCACGGCACACTGTTAAAGGCGTTGTCATCTGCTCCGAGAGGGCACGGACTTGCCTAATGGCATCGACCGTGGATAACCCCTCTCGGAAACCGTATTGACCGCGGGACAGGTTAGGACCATCCCGGGACAGATGCTGGACGATGCAGGCAGCGATGATACGCTCCAGCAATTTGCCCGCATCGTCCAGCAGGCATATTGGCCTATACGCGGAGGGACTCTCCACCGACTTGCCCTCCTTGCTTAGAAGGACAAGTTGGGCCCTCTTCTACGACCTGGGGAAGCTTCCCTCTCTGAGGCAGCTCGTGTAGAGCTGCCTCATTCGTTCCCCGATGATGGGGGCCGCGGTGAGCCAGACCCTTCCGTGGACGCCGTTCGGTCCGGGCGCCCGCGGCCTTCTCCTCAGACGGGCGAAGGCCTTCCCCATCTCCTCCCCGGTGGCGCTCAATTCCTCCGTCCATCCCGACGGGGGACCAGCCCTCCCCGGGATGTCTCCTTCCCTGATGGGGAAGAGGGCGGCCACCACGTCTTCCAAGAACTGAGCGTTCAGGGTTTCGGTTATCGGAGAGGCTCACGGACGAAGCTTCTTCGTCACGATCTTGTAGGGTTTCCCGCACGGGTTCCTGTCCAGGTAGGAGACAAACTCCCCCCAAGCGTCGGCCTTCGCCTTTCTTATGGCCGCTCTGAGGACGCTCCTTGCGCTTCGGAGCACTCCGGCGGCCGCTTACTTCACCTCGCCGCCTGCGCTCTTCTGGCAGCCACGGCGGTCCGACGTAGCCCAGCTCCTCGGACCACCAGTGGGCTGTCCTCCTCGCCATTGGGCGACAGCGGGACATCGACGCGTCGCACGCGCGCGACATAACACCTCCGAGCCACTCGGCCTTTTGCTCCACCGGGTTTCGCTCCGGCCAGGTGGCGGAGAGAAAGCTCACCTCGAGAGCGCTGAGGTCCAACTTTCGCAGGGCTCATCAATGTTCCTCCTTTTCTCAGCGGCGTCTATGCGACACCTCCGCGAAGGTGGACACCAGCTCCATCCGGATCAGCCGGTGATCGGACAGCTCCCCCAGGGAGCCAACGTCCACGTGCCATCCCTTGATCTTAAGGGCTGCCGCGGGGTTCGCCCACGTCAAATCGGCGATGGACTCCCCCTGAGCCCCCATGAAGGTGCTGGCACGGCCCCTGTTGAGCAAAACGAGGCCGTGCCTCGCCGCCCATAGCAGAGTGCTGTCGCCTCTGAAATCGATGGATGGGGAACCACTCCAGCGCGTGGGCGTTGAAGTCTCCAGCCACCAGTTGCGGTCTGGGGGATCGCCGGTGACCTGACCAGACCTGACCTGACCTGACTCGACCTAATCCGACCTAATCCGACCTAACCCGATCTAACCCGACCTAATCCGACCTAACCCGATCTAACCCGACCTAACCCGATCTACCCCACCTTTACTTCAATTTTTAACCCTCCATCCATCTCTTGTAGTGCCGATCCTCTAATCCACCCTACCTTAATGTTATTAATTTTCTAATTTTCAAAAAATTTTTTTTTTGTGTGATGGTCTCTTGGCCACCGGTGTTAGCAACTGGTGGAGCCCCCTCATCACGACGAGGTTGCACTACATCGAGGGAGAAAAAATTATTGTATGTAAACTATTGTATTTAGACTATGTACAGAATTATTTACAAACTTGTGATGTTGACTATTTACAAGCTTAACTCCTACTATTTACAATTTAATCTAAACTACTACTAACTGTAGACTATGTACAGATCCGCTTATTGCGTGCCTAGCTGGTATCTGACTCACGACAGTACTTGTCTATAGTACTCTCCGTATTCTTCGTATCCCTCTGGACAACCATGCCGCGTAATATTTTTCTGGCTCTGTTTATCAGGTCTTTGCCGGTTCGTCCTTCGAATACGTCTTGCCAGTAATCGACGGGAGTTTGCCAATTGGTGAGATCCCGTATCTTGTACGTTTCAGCTGTGTGCATAATTATTAGAGCATTCTGCGTCACGCCGAACGACTCGATTATGGCGGTGGCTAATGTCATGGTGGTCATCGTTCTTCTGGTTGTACTGTTTTCGTCTGAGGAGGGCACCGGCGGACGGTGCTTCCTTGAACGGCGTATATGTCTGGTGTCGCGCCGTAAAACGTCGATCGTCCATCGTTTTGATGGTGGGACGGAACGCATGTCTGAGGAAGCTACTTTTGTCTTAGATGGTCTTTTAGTCGTAAGTGTTTTTCCGGTAGATGGCGTGTCCATTATTACAATGTCCGCTGCCAGCTATTTTCTCCTCTCCAGTGAACGTCTTTTCGCGTCCGAACGCGTGTGATAAATTTTCCGTGGTTCTGTCACTCATCCTTTCAGTGTCGCGCCGTAGAACGATTCGACGTTCGAGTGGCGTCGTGTAGACGCGATGGACGATGTGTATAGACTAATGACGTCCGACGATAGTCGCTCGAGTGCGACCCTTGGCGATCGGCCGCGAAGTCGTTGCGAGGACACTAGCCGGCAGGCGCTCCATCTTACTCTCGGCCACAGTCCCTCTTCGTTGGACGAACACTGGATGCGTCGTCCTCTTCTCGCCGATGGTACTCCGATGATTAGATCGCTACCCTTGGATGTTCCAAACTAGTGTTTGATGACATGTTTGTAACCCCCCCCTCCCCCCGAATGCATGTCCACCGGACAAACTTTGTTCGTTCCTCCTCGCTCGATGCCCTCTTCTCGCGTTGACATCGTCTCTCACTAATCTTTTCACCACGAATATTGTCGTCGTCTCTCCGCCTTCCACCGCGCGTTTTCTCCGCACGACAGCCCACACGTTGTACAGATGTTTTTTTATTCTTTACGCCTCGATTGACGTGATATCGACGCACTCTTTCACATAATTGGTCATCAGCCTCACGAAAGCGTCCTCATTTTGCACGTTCACGTTCATATTCGCCACTTTGGAACGTCGTCTGAGGATCGAGAGTGATCAGTCGTGCCAATTGTACCGCGTTTGCTCTTTCACGAGGCACAATGACGACAACCGAGTGTCGTATGGCGTATTTCTCACACATCTTTAAAGTAACGGACGGTGAATACTCTGCGCCAATTGTTTCAATGTTGGAGGACTATGTCCTTCGCGTCTATATTCGATCTATGACGTTTGGCGCCACTCAAAATGTGTCCGTACGTCCACGTTGCGTAAATTGTGACCAGGAATCACACGGCGTTCTGATCACCCTCAAAGTCGGACGATTCTGGTAGACGCTTAACGATGTCCCATATACACCTGATCGCTTCTATCATCTTGAGAGAGACGTTTTTTGAAAACAAAGGATATTTATAATGATCCATTGGATCGTCCAACGGTCTCAATACTATGCGACCAGGTTCCGCGTTCATACCGGGAACCATTGATACCGATTCGGTACCGTAGCGAAAGATGTTTCTCGCTACTTGAAAATTATACGTCGGACACCTCCCGTGCACTGTGTACAGACTCCTGAACTCTGCCCTTATCGTGCGTTGGATCGTCGATGCAGCCTAGGCTCCGATGACTGGTCTGTCTAATAAAATATTCGCCAGAAACCGCAGGTCGTTGCCTACGAGGCGGTCGAAATATTTCCACCAATTATAGAAACGGCACAATGCGTCGTTTTCGAGCATCTGCCGCGATAGTAAGATGGTCCGGCTCGAAGATGCCGAGCGCGTCCATGCGATGACTGATTGTTTTATTGGGACAAAGGAGACATCGATCGACCGTCACAAATTCTTCGATCCGCAATTTGTGACGCTTTCGAACATAATGTTGCGCGTATGCGATCACACTGACGACGTACTGCATCGTACGCTTTCTCAACTGACGAATATAAATATCCATGTCGCGAGCGTACCTATTGCATACGATCAGACTCGCGATGAATCCGCCGGTCTGCCGCTCTTAGAAGCGCTCGAGTAGCCTTGCACAAAAGTGGTCTGATTGCCACCGATGTTGGGGGACGTGTGTCGCCTAAAATACCCGTATTCTCTAGTAAAGCCAATCCGGTATACGTTTGTCCTCGGTGCTCCAATAGGGATCGATGAAGAGCCGATCCACTCTGTTGTCACCGATCAGAGCCGGTATAACGAGGTCATGATTGTCACAATGAATCGGCTCGATGAATCTGCACGATGTTCATTTGCGGATGGTCCATATCGATGATGTCGGCCACGAATCTCCTCGCCGCAAGTTTATCTAATTGCAATCCGTGTTGACATACGTAGAAGCGGACGATGGTCATTTCGCATTCATTTCTAAGGTTAATCTCCTGCAGAGCGTGAGACACGAGACGGGTGTATCCCGCAAAGTCGATTGGTGATATCGTGTACGTTTTGTTTACGCAGTAAGATACGTACTTGAATCTGCCGGAAGCGATCGGCAACGACCGAGCTGCCTTCATTATGATGTTCTTCATGCACGCAACGCGCAGTCGATCTTCGGTGTTCTGGGTCGAGTGTATGAGTACACCGTCCAAAGCGGGGCTGTCGTCCGCCACTTGAAATATCATGTTGATGAGTCTTGAATCCACCTCGCCGAAATAAAATTCGTACCACCTCCCTCATCGATTGACGTTGTCGTGTTAACCGCTGGCGGTTAAAGGAGGCTCTTGGACAACGTGTCCGAAGGACACCCCCTTTTTTCCATATACTTATACATTTTTGCGTTCTGCAGGCAAATATTTTTTCCGGTCTCGTCTCCATCTTGGCGAAATATGAACACCAGAACGGTTCCAATGTGTGACTCACTGCCATGACAGAGTCTATATCGATGGAAATGCGAAGATCCTGTCTGGTTGCGTAGTCCCGATGGATGGGACGCACCGATACTTGTGGATCCTCGTCATCTTCGTTGTCGTCGTCGTCGTCGGTCTCCAAAACGTCGGTGAGGACCAATTCTTCAATGGACGCGTCATAGCAAGGGTACAGCAACTCTCGCTCCTCCTCCTCCTTCTCCTCCTCCTCTTCTTTGGTCGCGTCGCTTTCACGCTTCGACGATATTCCGACGATGTCTTCTTCAATCAGAACGTTTTCCGATTCAGTTGAACTATCAAACAATCTCGTTGTCCGTGAGCGATCTCGGCACAAAACTGCCTAATCTTGGTGACGGCGGCAGCGACGTTGCTTGCTTCGTTGTTGGTAAATCCGCGCGTTCGGTCGATGCGGTCCACGTGTTTAAAAGTCGCGCTATCTCGCGTTCCGACAGCAGTCTCCTCCCCCATCTTCCTATCGGCGACTGCGGCGTTGGCGGCAGTAAATGCCTCGTCGCGACCAACGATGGACGGTTCTCCTCCTTCTCTCTCCTCCTTCCTTCGCTTCTTTGGTTCATGGTTATATTTGTACTTTGGTTATCTATCATGTTGTGATAAAAAACCCTGGCCCACAACGGCTCCATCAGCAGGGCGTGCCCTCACCTCCCCAGAGTAGAAAGGGCCCCGAGTTCCCCCGAGGAACTGATAAATGTCGCTCCGAGAATGTCTCATCTGGAATACTGGACTCCAAGCCCACTACTAAACGTGTTTTCAAGGGTCCCCTGCTCCGATCCAAGGTCACCGCTGTGGGTGGCGCCACCCGCGGGCGGCCCCACGGACAGTTTGGATCTCGAAGACGAGGACCCCTCCGCACCTTACCCGCCGTGGCGGTACGTCCACTGTGGGAGTCTCAAGTCCCACGATGGACAAACCGTCTCCCCGACACACCGCTTCGGAAAGGACGTCGTCGCGGATGCGTCGGGTTACTCACGAATGCCACCGGACCTCGGAATACGTCCGAGTGGCTCCGCAGCCGTGTTTGGGACGCGTTTGGCACCACGCATCGGCATCGCCGGCGCGAGGTGGGCCCCCTCACCGCTACAAGGTAGCGTCTCCGAGAAGGGAGAAATGGCATGCGTCGAGCAATACAGAAAGCTTAATAGGGAAGGTCAATAGGGTATGACATTCGCTGGAGTACATAAAATTAATAAAATTAATAAAATTGATATACAATAAACTTAGAATAATTGTCCAGTTAAAATAAACAAAATATTAAATATGGTAATTAACAGGTATGCCGGCGCACATAGTGAAAATATTTTCCAAACGAAATTTTTGTTACAAAGGTTTCTTATATATATTCCTTATATTTAGATTTCTTATATTTATCTTATATAATATTTAGACTTAACAATAACTTATTAACTAATCTTTAATACAAATTATTCAAGGAGGAATAGGTTTGATCCAGGGTTTAAGCCAGTCTGACGATAAAATAGAATTATAGGATTTTTGTGACCTATTGAATCCTGGAACGTTCTGTATGACATCTTTATTTAATACCTTGTGATCATATATATGCTGTTTTAGTTTTTTGTAGGGCGCCAGCTACTTATTTCAAACGTACAAAGTCTGAAATTGTCGTATGCAGCACATTTTTTACTTGGCTCGGATGTAAAAGTGTCACGTTTACACTCGAGCACTTAGTAGGAAGTGTCATTTGGGCGCAGTCTGTACAGTCGCACGCTATCTAGGCACTTTATGTAGGCGCGCGACAAGAGGGTCCAGGGAGCGAAGCCCCCGGGTTGATGGGGCGCGGACGGGGAAGGGCTTGGGAGGGGCGGAACCCCTATATCGATAAAAAATTAGCGTTATTAATCTTTGATCGCTTGTCAAATTTGCAAGTAGCACGGAATCTTATAAAATTAAAGGGCATAAACTTGGCTCTTCTCGGACGTCCTTTATCTTGTTAGTTGAACGGAACAGTAACATACATAAAATACATATATTAGAATTCGTCGGAAAGGTAAAAACTTATACTGTGTACGTTCGATGGCAAATGAAAATATACTTCGCAATGTCGAGACATCGAACTGTTGGTATCGGAATCCTCATCTGATTAGAACAATTCTACAGCTAAAAAGCATCGGTGTATGAGTATAAAATAGTGTCCAGAACGAAAAATAACGCTTTATAACTATAATAATAATGTAAGATTATAAGAATGACAGAACAACATGATATTGATATAAGTGAAAGTATAAAATGTACAATGTAAAACTATCTGTTCGATTAAATTAATTAGATATTATTTAAAATTAAATAAGCAAAATATAAATTAAGTACAATAGACAATGCGATGAGAGAAAGATCGATCTTTGACGTTATTAGATAAAATAAATTTAAAATGACTTTCAGAAAAGGAAAGAGAGTGATATTAGAAAATAATGGGAAGCAAGAATAAAAAGGGGGAATAGGTAGAAGGAAAATAGGAGAGAGGATGTATAAAGAGGAAAGAAAGATAATTATGAGGGAGAAAGGGATTGTATGATTTGTGAGCAGGATTCTGGCAATAATTCAGTATCATTTTGTTTATTTAAACCTCGATTCTGTCTTTTAATGTGAATCGTTTCAAATATCAATCTTATAATTGTCAATCTTATAAAGAAGACTCACTGTCTAAAATCTTCACATCGTTCCATCAGAAATTATGATTGAAATTAACGCGATGGTTGGATATAACAGATGGAGAACCTGTCTTTTTGTTAATATCCAAAATGTGTTCACTCAATCTAGTACCCCTTTCCTCTTGATTTGGCCAACACAGCTGGCGTCACAATTATCACATGAGATCTTATATAAAAAATTTTGATTCGAAAGCAATTTTAATTTATCTTTATCTCTCTCGATAAAATTTTTTAAAGCATTTGTGATGGTGAAAGCTAGTTTACAATGAAACATGTTAGAAATAGGTAGAAAACTTTATGATATGTGTTCCGGAATTATCGTTATAATCTTTTCATATTCTCGGAGCAAGTAAACAGCTCGTCGACACCAAGCGATCAAAACACGAGCATACCTCGATCCTGTGCTAATCACGCTTTGTCTCAAATGGCACGCGACCCTCCTTGCGCAAATCCAGAAAATCGTCGATCGCGCACACGCTCCGTGTGAGAATAGTGAGTTCGCCACCGGATCCCGATTAATGTACATATATCGCTCTTCGCTCTTAACTCATCTTCGCGAATATCAAGTGCGAACCAATCGATTTGTCGTCGCGTATCACTGGTGCCTTCTATCACATAACGTGATCGATATACGCGTACCGCGAGACCGTTCAGTACGCTAGACTTACCGGCGTTTCCAATGAGATTTGCCGGCCACATTGCTGCTCACAATACACTTTTTTTCGAATGAGAAATTACTCAACGTCGTACCAAGTGCGAAATACCTGTGCACGCATCGAACTGAACGAATCAATTGTTGCAATATTATTACTACGAGCATCGCTTACCACCCGCTTCAAACAAATCTTAATTCAACTCTATAATAAAAAACAACGATGTAAAGACTCTTGAATATAACATAAATAAACAAACAAAATAAACGGCGAACGAAGAGTCATTAGGTTATAAAACATTTAATTAATTAAAATATTAGGCGAAGATACATGAACCGATACGGAGCGGCGCATATAAATGTATAAATGTATAAAAAAATGTATAAAAAAACATAACAAGTTTCGGCTACAGGATTGAGCCCTCTTCAGATGTAAAGTGTGATAAAATAAAACAATAAATAAAAAAAAAATAATTCATGTCGCAATCAACATAAAACGTAAGAAAGTAAAATTCGGATGGATCTCGAAAATACGTGCGATTAAGCAGTCAAGATGTCCAGTATCAAAGCCAGATCGCTAGACAAGACCGAAAAAGAACTGGTACGAAAAACAGACTTTAATAATTAAAACCGCCGCAATCACGACAAAATCGCACACTCACCAGCAAACTTGAACAAATCAATATGATCCGCCGCACATGCAAAAGTGAAACGGGTGTAAACCGTAACACGCCGGCAAGACTGCACACACCGGAGCCGGACATGTCGGCGTCGCTCACAATGTGACCGCTCGTTTAAACGGAACGCAACGTACTGAGAGAGGAGAGGAGACGGGCCGACAGAATCGAAAGTCATACTTCGTTTATAACCGGTAGATACGCTTTGTGATGATATTATGTTTAATGCTTATTATTATTCCACGAACGTTTTTCGTGCTTTCATACGAACCGTACATACGCGACTATAGGTAATTCTAGTGAAATTCACTAGGTTTGGTGATTTTAATAAAATTAATGAATAACGTGAAATAAACGGAGTAATTATCTTTTCTAGGTCTCTAAAATTAATATTTCATATATCCCATAATTGCCATATACATTGTTCAATTAACTGTATTTAAGTCTATAGTATCGTATTAACCAATCATAACCGGATTCTGGTCCTAATGCTTTAATTAATTATTTGAATGATTCAATTGTCCTTTTTTAACACGTGTTCTCGTTGTATCTGGTTTCTACAGCTAATTCAAAAATATCTCGAATAATTTTTTTATAACTCTTAGAAGATAAATCACCCTTTATTATAATTAATTATTAATCTTAACTAAACATTGTTGTATCCTGTGTATATTTACTTGCGATGTGTATT
>NW_017305701.1:43290-44066 GCF_001594115.1 Trachymyrmex septentrionalis
AACAAAAACGGAGAATATATTATTGATTAAAATTCATCCTTTGTATGAAAAAAACTTGTTTCATTTTAGCCTTCAAAAAGCGAACGAATATATGGATCCACCCAATACATATAACTTCGACTGCTGAATTAACTTTAAATAATTATCTAATGTTACTTCTACTGATTTCCTTTTTATTTTTACAGATAAATCCGCTGAAGTTGCCCTTGGTTTCCGAAAGATATATAGGTGAGTTGAGGTATCTTTTTATATTAAATAATTAAAACTTTATTGTAATTCTTAATAAAATAATACTGAATAATTGCAAATAACTCGAATACTTGTGCTTCTGCACCCTTTATCTTTTAATTAATGTTACAAAATAATTTTTCGTCCTTTAAACTATACATCTTTTTTATATATTGAAATTTATTGAATGGAAATAACATATCTTAATAATTATATCCTTGTGACGACCTTGTATCGACCGATGAGACCATGATCGTTATGCCCTATCATCTAATAATTAATTGCAGCTTAACCGATCCAATAAACTCTGCATAAAATAAAATTCTCAAATATAACACAAAGTTACAAACTTCCATTAAATGTAGTATCGAACGAATAAATTAAAAAAAATAATCGTAATAAAATAACAGACATCTAAATGTTAAAAAGTTTTTTCTTCATTTTGCTTCTTCATTCTGCATTGCTTGGTTCAACAGTGTGCGGTTCCATTGCTACCTTCATCGTTTGAATCGGCTGAGTTGATGGTAACGGCTGGTCCTGCACCGGCA
>NW_017305701.1:45704-46097 GCF_001594115.1 Trachymyrmex septentrionalis
ATTAGGAGTATAAATAAGTTTCCGCCGTTTTTTATCAAAAATTGGGCATTTATTGTGAAAGAACGGTACCTAATGTTTTATTCGAAGTATTGTCCATCGCTAGCCACTACTTTTTCCCATCTTTCTGGCAGCATACGGATACCGCGTCGGAAAAACGCTTCATCTTTTGAAGCTATCCACGAATCGACCCAATTTTTGGTATCTTCATATGATGTGAAGTGTTGCTCAGACAGGCCATGCGCCATCGATCGAAATAGGTAGTAATCAGAAAGAGCAATGTCTGGTGAATATGGCGGGTAGGGTAAAACTTCCCAATTGAGTGTTTCCAAGTAGGTTTTGACCGGCGCCGCAACATGTGGACGAGCATTATCATGCAGAAGAATAACTTTGTTG
>NW_017305701.1:46538-51067 GCF_001594115.1 Trachymyrmex septentrionalis
AATCGATGCGCCTCAGCTGCAGATTTCTTCAAATTAAAGAAGTAAATCAAAAGCTCTCGCAAATGATGCTTATTCGGCTAAAAACTCGACATTTTCGTACGAAAAAAGATATAAGATGCTGATGCAAAATCGCTAATATTTCAAGGTTATGTTCTTGCCAGATGTCCAACCTTACGTTTTACAGCTGACAATTTTAACTGTAACATACTGGTAGCGTCATTGTTTGTCAAACGGCGGAAACTTATTTATACTCCCAATAAGATTCTATTCTACTTGCGATTTTGACAAGCGATCAAAGAATAATAACGCTAATTTTTTTATTGATATTTAGAGAGTTACATCACAGTAGGGGGAAGGAGGCCTCCGCCCTCCCAACTCCCCCCCCGTCCGCGTCCCATCGACCCGAGAGCTTCGCTCTCTAGACCCCCTTGTCGCGCGCCTACACAGTATGTACCTAGATAGTGTGCGACTGGACAGAGTGCGCCCAAGTGTTGAGTGCATGAACGGTGTACGCTTAGAGACCGGTTACGGCGTCCGGAACACTTCAAATACTTGCAAGGGGAAACACCCTATTTTTGATATAGCATCTATAGCATTCGGATTTTATCGATAACTTTATTTTTGGACGATTTTCCAATGATGTGGGACAGAATTATTTCCAAAATTTCCAAAAAACCGGTCAAAAATTCATGGGACTAAAATGCATTTCTCGACCTCCTCAGTTGATTGGCGTGGTCAAATTTTAACCGATTTTTTCAATATTTTGAATCATTGGACTTAAATTTGAAAAATCAGTTCAAAATTTATGTGTCCAAAATGCGTTTTTCGATCTCCTGAGTAGACTGATAGAGTCGAATTTTTATTGATTTTTTATTTCGTACTTGGAAAAATTTTTTAAACTTCCGATTTCCAAGAGTACAGAGCATAAATCAAAAGAGATATCGACATGGACCTAAAGGGGATCGACGAGAATCCTAGAGAGAAACGACTTTCCCTTTGTATCCCTCCCCCCCGGCCCCGACTATTGCCGGCTATAATAAACGCAAAAAACACTTTTGAGGTTAAATAGCGTGGCGGGAAGTACACTAAAATTCGAGATGGAAATTTGCCAGACCGATGCCACCATGTCGGAAGAATCAACTTCCAAAAGAGTACGGCCAAAATGGAGGGAGGCGGGAGGGGGAAGGGGGATAAACGCAGCTCAAATAGGAGAAAAACTTTCCCATTGATCCCACCCCCATCCAAACAACCTCCTCCGAGCTACAGTCAAGTTTCAAAAATTTTAAACTACAAGATGGCGGTTAGGTATTGACTCGGGACCACCAAAGTTCGAAATATGGATTTGACAGACATAATATGCAAAAAAAAATTTTTCGAAAAACGGGAAAAAACAGTAACCTGACCTGACCGGACCAGACCTGATCTGATTTGACCTGATTTGACCTGACATCACCTGACTCGACTTAATTTGTCATGGATTAGATCTGACATGGACCTAACCTGACCTGACCTGACATGAACTGACATGAACTGACCTGATCTGACCTGACCTGACCTGATGTGATCTGATCTGGACCTGACCTTACCTGAACTGACCTGATCTGACTTGACCTAACCTGACCTGAACTGACCTGACTCGATCTGATGTCACCTAACTTGACCTGACCTGAACTGACCTGAACTGATCTGGAACTGATCTTTTTTTTTTTTTTTCTAGGAGAAATGCCTTTACGCATGCCCTCCTCCCGGGGGGAAGGAGGGGTATGTGGGGCTCGAGGGCGATGCCCTCACTACCCACTAAAACTCCTAGGGGGGCCTTCCCAGCGAGGAAAGGTGAGAGCGGGGATTAGTGGTAACATTTCGTCCCGCTCTCACCGGCGCCAACTGTTCGCTCGGTTTATAACCGTTGCTCCTGGTGGAGCTCCTTCCCATGCCCGGCAGGTAGGGCGCACCCACTACCTGCCGAGCCTAACTCGAGGGGGGGCACACAGTGTGATGGAGGAGCCCCCGCTCCTCCATCACGCCCCCCTTCTACTGGAGGCCTTTGTGTTAGCGCAGGTGACCGATTTCTACGGAGCTACAGGAAGAGGAGGAGTGGCAGCAGCCGCTCCTTCCCTCTCCCTTTCGGCTTCCTCCTTCGACGTCATAATGTCCTCAGCGAAAGAGGTTGCTGCCCGCCAACCTTCTTCGCTCTCCACCATCTTCCTCATCACCGCTGCCAGCGAGAGGTCCTCCCCAATCTTTTCCACTAGGGACAGGCGTTGCACCCTCCAGGCCGGGCACTCCCGGAGGGTATGGTCCGCCGTGTCCCTCGCGTCGTCGCAATGATAGCAGCGATCCGTTGCCTTCCTGCCTATACTGTGCAGGAACGCCGCGAACACCCCGTGGCCCGTGAGCACCTGGGTCAGACGGAACCCGAGGTGACCGTGCCCCCTGCCTATCCATTCTCCGAGGATCGGGCCCACTGCTTCCAGCGTACGTTCGGCGGCGCGACGCCTGCGATCCGCCAGGGATGCCATCCACTCCTCCAGGGCCGCGGCCCTCGCTCTCTCTCTATGGATGCGTATCCTCTGCGGCGTGGGTATACCCCTCGCCTCCCTGCACGCGCGCCGTTTCGCGAACACGTACGCGTAAATGCCCGCCAGCAGCTCCGCGGGCATGACTCCCGCGATGGCGGTTACCGCCCCGAAGGAGACTGTACGGTAAGCGCGAGCGACTCTCGCCGCTATCCTGCGCTGTGGGCCGTGCACCATCCTCCTCAGCTGGGCCGACCCCTTGAGCTCTTCCGCCCAGACCGGTGCCCCGTAGAGGAGGACCGAATGCACGACCGCGACGTACAGCCTCCTCGCCGCGCTTCCGGGGCCTCCCAGGTTCGGCAGCAGACGTGATAACGCTCCCGCCATCTTGTCCACCCTGGGAACCACGTTCTTAAAATGTTGGATAAACCTCCAACCGCCATCCAACTTAAGGCCCAAGTAACTTAGAGTCGAGCCGGTTTCCACCTGCACTCCCGCTACCCTGGTCCTTCCCCGAGGTGGTCTCCCCCCGGAGCGCCCATGGAAAAACATGGTCTCCGTCTTGTGGGGAGCCACCTTCAGACCCAGGCCGGTGATCGCCCTCACCGTTGTCGCTACCGCCGCGTTGGCAGCGGCCACCGCGTCCTCCCAATCATCCCCCGCCGCCAGCACCAGGGTGTCATCGGCGTAACACACCATGGTGCAACGGGGAGGAAGGTGAGATCTGACGACCCTGTTGTACGTCAGGTTCCAAAGGAGTGGTCCGAGGACCGACCCCTGCGGAACCCCGCACCTCAGCTGTGTCTCTCTCACCGTCCCGTTCCCGTCTCTCCATTGGAGCACCCGACCAGACAGGTAGCATCGCACCACCTCCTGTATGTATGTCGGGAGGCCGAATTCCTGCAGTTCCTTCATTATCTGCGGCCAAGGAAGGGAGTTGAAGGCGTTCGAAATGTCTAAAGACACCGCCAGGACAACCCCTCCCTCCTCAACCGCAGCCTCCGTAAATTCCCTGACCTCCATTATGGCATCCATCGTGGACAGTCCCTCCCTGAAACCAAACTGCCTTTTTGACAGCTTGGGTCCTCGGATCTTTAGATGTCGTATGATCCTACCAGCTATTATCCGTTCGAGGGCTTTACCCAGCTCGTTGATCAGGCAGATCGGTCTGAACGAGGAGGGACTGTCCCTCGGTTTGCCATCCTTGTGCAGCAATACTAAGTTGGCTTGCTTCCATTGAGGCGGGAAGTATCCTCCCCGCAGGCAGTCGGTGAAAAGGGTCCCGAGTCGCTCTCCCCAGAAGGCCATGGATCTTCTGAGGATTACCCCCGGGATCCTGTCCGGGCCCGGAGCTTTCGCTATCCCCCCTGCCTTTTCGGCGGTCACGGTCAGCTCCTGCTCAGTGACGGCCCACTTCTCTTTCCACGGGATAGCTCCCTCGGGAGTTCTCTCTTCAAGGGGAGGCCCCCAGGGGAACAGAGCCGCCACCTCCCTCAGAAAGTCCGGATCCAGGGCCTCCGTTTCCGGGGGGGCCCATGGCTTGAGCTTGTTGGTTACAAGCTTGTATGGGCGCCCCCATGGATCCCTGTCGAGAGTTTCGAGAAAGTCCGTCCATGCCTTCTCCTTGGCGCTGCGGATCGCGGTCCTCAGTAACCTCTTCTCCGCGCGCAACCTCTCTCTTAGGACCTCAGCCTCGTCCTGCCTGCCTCTCCTCTTGGCTCTGGACAGCCTTCGCCAGGTCCCACCGGCCCGTCTCCTCGCCTCAGCGATTTCTTCGTTCCACCAGTGTAGCGCCTTTTTTCTTACACTGGTGCCTCGGCGTGGCATAGCCACGTCGCATGCCTCCCAGAGACCATTACGCATTGTCTCTATTCTCGTCCCGAGATCACCCTCGTCTCGGGCACCACCGCCGGCCCAATCCAGAACGGCCATAGCAGCCTCGAAGAGGTCACCGTCGAGCTTCCTAGCCGCCCATCCACGAGGCCCATTGCGCCTAGTCGCCCACGATCGGCT
>NW_017305701.1:52770-52990 GCF_001594115.1 Trachymyrmex septentrionalis
TTCTGGGTCGCAGCTCAGTGATTCCCAACTGTTCCAGGGGGATCTTTTCTCTGGCGGCTCTCATTACCTCCCCGTAGCTCCCAGGCGAGGCCGAAACCACCACCGCCTGGGATCCAGGGACACTGCCTAACTAACTAACCTTTAACCTTTAACTAACTAACTAACTAACCCTAAACTTGTTTGGAGGCTTGTTCCCTCCTCTTCCGCGGGCTTGGTTTTG
>NW_017305702.1:0-874 GCF_001594115.1 Trachymyrmex septentrionalis
TATTGAGCATAACAGTACTAGATAATATTACTTAGAATTAATCAGTTGTTGCAATATTAAATTTTCACACTTTATACGTATGCTGCATGTTAAAAGATAATCAATTATTATAAATAACGCTATTCGTGAGTTTATTTCCGTAATTCCATATTTTTGTTTATCATGATTTTATCATTTCTTCATAATTGTATATAAATATCTATCACGTTTTATTTTTATATAAATTCGTAAAATTCCTTTGGCAAACTCACATGCAAATTTTGAAACTACTTCGAAATTGTAAAACTACATACATAATATTTTAGACGGTACACAAAATGATACATTTTTTACTACATGCTAAATCTTCTCGAATCAATATTTGTATAATGTAAATCACAGTTATTCCACATACATTTTTTACACAAAACAATTAGGACATTTGTTAGTATTACACATTTAACAAAAGTAGACCGTTATTATTGCTATTTTACATAAAAATTGAAATAATGTATTTTATTTTATATATTTTGTGTTCAAATTTTTTAAATATTACACTAACTTATAACTGTCGATGGAAGCAATGTGTAAAGTGTTTAATCCTTCATATTTCTTATCTTGTTAAATTACAATACGATACAGATTTTTATCATATCATAAAATTATCGATCCTTTCTTATTCGTAATTAATGTGTTAGAGGAAAACTTATTTACAATAAAAAATTATATTTTTAACATTATCGTATTAAGTAAATTATGTTGAATTTAGATAAGTTTATTATTTGCGCTAAAAAACTTTTACATAGATAATGTAATATTTTTGTAGTTATTATGTAATATTTGACTTTCACAGAATTGTAAAAATGCTCTGATTGTAAAAAGTGTCTTTTTAATT
>NW_017305702.1:3495-4182 GCF_001594115.1 Trachymyrmex septentrionalis
AATATATATAAATTATAGACTACATTTAAATAGTGAGTGATAAATATTACCGAGCTGAAGTGTGCGGTTGTCAGTGCTCATTAATTACAAGCGCGACTCATAGACAGATGGTTACCTAAACTTAGTTACCTAACTGGCCATATTTAAATCTTTATTCTTAATCACAATTAAATACGAGAAAAATAATCAACTAATCAATCATAATTGGTCAATTTTTTACTCTTATTTTTTATACCAAGCTTACTCCGTATATTGTAGAGAAGTACATTATTATTATCTCCAAAATTAAAACAAAGATTTAAAATAAAAATTTATAAACAATTTTACTTCATTTTTTGAAAACTTTTGCTATGATATTCTGAGTCGTTAATTTTGGAATACTTTGTATATATTTTTGTCAATTCCCTTACAAAAATCTAATACAGGTTAATT
This sequence comes from Trachymyrmex septentrionalis, assembly GCF_001594115.1. Classification (NCBI taxonomy): domain Eukaryota; kingdom Metazoa; phylum Arthropoda; class Insecta; order Hymenoptera; family Formicidae; genus Trachymyrmex; species Trachymyrmex septentrionalis. The sequence continues at coordinate 3,928 of NW_017305702.1, forward strand.
TATTACTAAAAACAGTAATTAATTATTTATTGGAGTATTAACAGTACCGAACAACAATGTTTTTAATATTTACTGAGACAATATATATAATATTTACAAAATAATTGTAAAACTTATTTTATAAATATTTTTGTGGTTTTAGATTGCACAGATTATAAATATTTATTATAAGTATTATGAAATATTTATCATATAATATTGTAATAAATGCTATGAAAATATTTAATAAGACATTATAATTTAAGTAAGAAATGT
>NW_017305702.1:4293-6519 GCF_001594115.1 Trachymyrmex septentrionalis
TATATATATATATATATATACATATATATATACGAATATTTATCATAAATATGCTGTCTGGGTAAAATAAATAATTAATTACTGTCTTTCAGTTGGCCAGTATTAGATTTCTGTTTGAGTTGAACTTCTTTTAGTGAGAATTTTTATCAAAATCATAAAAAGTGATGAAAAGATTTACTAAGTCTAAATATGTTGTATTAAATAATTATGTGTTGTACCTTTTATTAGATTGTAAAAAATGTTTATTTTTATTTAGATTCTCACTCTGCTAAATTGCATTTTATACATCTACAGTACAATCACAGGCTTTAGCACTTATGGAGATAATTAAAAGGTTGCAATAAGTTTGTAATTCTTTAAAATATAAACAATAAAAATAGATTATTCTTATACGAATTGTCTTTACACAGGTCAGATACATTTTAGAAACTTTATTTAAGTAAAATAATATAAAACGTCATATGAAGAATTTTGAAACTACGTCAGATTATTCAGTCAATAGATCACAGATTACTTTTATAAAAAAAAATTTTTTTAGTTATCTCTTTTTTTTCAATTTTTACTCAATCAGTATAATTTTTAAAGCTGATGACTTCTTATATTACTTATAAGTTATATTTCTTCGATCTTTTTAGCATTCATAATGTTATTAAAAGCTTACTTTAGATGATCTATTTATTATTAATTCTTGTCAGATTTTAAAATTGTAATCATATTTTATATGGTCTGTGCTTTCTTATAAGTATATTTTATATATCTGTGTGTATTCTAATTCCTTAAACATTTTTTGTAACATACATATGTATAAAAATATAAATAGAATTACATTCTCAAAATTTTATATTATACATTATCTAAAGCAAACTTAAATTTTAGTACTTGCAATACACATAATTATTTTATTTAATTTTTTGAAAATCGAATCGTACTATTAACTCGTTAAATAATTTTTGTAATAAATATATTATATTTTTCACTTTAAATAAATGCAAATACTTATGATTCTTTATTTTGTAAATTATTTTACACGACAATGGATGTGTTTTGTTTAACATTCGCAAACATTTGATAAACAACAAGGATGAAATATGATGCGATTGTGCGAATATTAAATAAAATATATTTTTTATAATATGTATCCATTAGTGCCAATTTAGTTGACAGTAAAAATAAAATTGTGCTAAAGTAAGCAATGTGCTATTTTTTTTCGTACTATATGAGATAGACAGGGTCCCGAGGACAGTATTATTATTTGAGGACAATATTATTATAACGTGAAACTTCGTGAAAAATTAAGTTGAAAAATCCTCTACCATTTTGCAAGTTTCACAATCCGATTAGAAAATGCAGCTCTGAAAAGTTAATAAAAAATCCTGAAAGAATTCTTAGAGCTCTATGAGACAAAAATAAACAATTTTTATCTCATATTGTTTTTCTGTAAAGTTGATATTGTTGATAACATTAATACTTGTGTAAAAAATAATTGAAAACCAATATTTGGTGATTTTTAATAATTAATATCTTGTTAATTATTACGAAAATTGCAAAATGATAGACTTTTCGACTTAGTTTAGTCCCACCTATCTTCCTGTCAGTTATTGCTATAGTCTTGCCAGACACTTGGTATGTATAATGTATATAGACCTCAAGAAGATACTGTACAAGGTAGAGGAATTTTGTATAACTATAATAAGATGCTGAATTTTAAGATCGCAATCTTTCCGATGCTAGAAGAATATTTTGCATGTACTGACATACGTGTACATTCGGTAGCACGTAAATCGAACTTCTTTTAATAATTAATCGCTAACATCTTGTGTATTCTTTTATTTCAAAAGTTGTTATAATAGAATTGTCTACAGAGGAATTAATTTTTTATAGCTCACGTATTTTCAGGTTTATAGATAAATACGTATTATAAATACACACGTCTGATTCATGTAAGATTTTTTGCTCAGAGGACGTGATAAGAGAAATTCCCCGCTTATCAAAATAATTTTTTGGGTGTATCAAAAGGTATACCAATCTTATCTATGATATCAATGACACCTTCCGAGCTACCGGTTATCGCGATCGCTTTAGTTAATCATTAACCGCCAATGTAAAACGTGCTTTCTTCAGATTACTATAGTTATGTGCACCGTGTGTTTTATACATATATAAATATATATGTATATATATATATATATATATATATATATATATATATATATATATATATCACTT
>NW_017305702.1:6619-12402 GCF_001594115.1 Trachymyrmex septentrionalis
TTAATTAACTATTTATTAGATCAATAAGTAAGTAATTGTTTTATTTTATCAAAGCTTAATTGTGCAAGATAAATTTTACATATTAAAAGTAAAGAATAATTATTATTGATTTTAGGACAAACAATAAAACGAGGCACAACAATGTTAAATATTATCATTAATACTGAGTACTTGAAAAGTTGGAACGGTATTTTTAAATTGCAACAATTGGTATAAATTGTAATTATTATAGTAATTTTTGTTGATTTATTGTTATAACCTGTTTATCAATTTTATCTATATAATATTATCTATAATGCAGATAATTACCCATCCAGACAGCACAAAGTCCAAAATTGAGACATAATAATTTTAAGACGTTTTTTTAGACGCCAACAACATTTCTTATTTCTCATTTTGGACACTTTTTGTTATTTGGGTATAATATTATCTTCATTAAACATGAATAGTTAATTAATTGTCAATGTTTGCCAATTTTTCGATAGAAATACAATAGACGATATAAAAAAAAGTAATTTTAATATTTAATAATTTTTGCCGCATTTAATTATATTAAATATTTAGCATATTTAGTGAAAGAAATTATTATCATTGTTAATTTTAAAACATATATATAATTTATCTAGAAATACTTGGAATTTTAAAATAATATTTGAGATAATAGAATAAGATTATGTTATATTAAAATTATTATTTTTGTTTTTCAATTGTAATACGCTTTTCAGTTGAGATACTAATAATTCTATTGCGTTTTCAAGTAAACTTTTTTGTTGAATAATATTGAATAATGTATTTGTTAATAATTTTTATGTGAAGAGATTGTATCTTTTTATAATTAGTTTTTTTAATTTTTTATAAACAGGTGCTTGGTGCTATTTGTATAGGAATCATCAGTGATAACATTAATCCTACCATTTTTTCTTTATGTCAAAAGGAATACTTCTTTCTTATTGCAACATCTAATTTTTTTATTGGTACATTCATTTTTTTTCTTAGTTACCTGGTATCTCCATTTACTGCATCCATTTTACCTAAAACAATACACGTAAGTTATTTATATAATATAATACATAAATAAAATTGACTTGTTTTATGTATTTATTTTATTCATTAGTTTTATTTTGTTTATAAAAGAAAAAAAGTTGTTTTAAAGCTGAAATGTGTTTACATATTTAAAATAAATTATTAAAGAAGAATATTTTATTAAATTTATTTTAAAAATTATGTCGATAAATATTCCTCTTTTAATTTTCAGGAATCCCTTTATAATTTTTTTGCAACCGTAATATTATTTGCGGCTTCAATAAGTCTGATAACAGAAATACATACGGGTGATACAGTGTATAATTATAAGGCATTATTAGCAGCTTCTGTGAGTATAATATTATATTTGTACAAAAATTTGTAATGCTATAAATTGAAATTGTGTTATGTACTCGTATATGTGTATATACACAGGAGCGCACACACACGCATACACATTCACATACACAAATAAAGCATTAATGCATAAACATTATTATATAAAAAATTGTAATTTTTATCTTTTATTTAGATTTGTGGTCTACTAAATACCATTTTATATATTTTCAACGCGATCATCGCCTATATCACAATATGGATGGAGTAATTAGGCCTCCTGATGTCAAAACTGTAACATAGTTTATACTGATGTCTGATGTAGAGACCCACCATATAATTTATATTGACTAAAAAGTATTAATTAATTCTAATTCAAAATATTATAACTATAACAAAAGAATAAGTATACTATGTTTATAACACTAATTTACTTATAATTGAAGGGGACCGATAAATCCACCGTCAATTCTGTAAAGTTGAACTACATAATCGCGGTTATGATAAAAAGTGAAAATGAATAGTATTTTTATGCAGGTTGTTATACTTTACAACTTAAACTTGTCTATCTTAGAAATTTTATTTATTTAAACCAATATGTGTTGAAAAAATATATGTTGTTGTTATACAATAAATTTTGATTATTGATTAAGTTTGATACTTGATAATTATTCATTTTAATTAGTCTATCCTATAACACAAGTTGTATTACTTTACAACTCTTTAAAACTTTTAGTAAAGTAAATTTTTGAAGAGAAATGTCATTCTTAAAAGTTAAAAGTTAAGCTACTCTTTTTGAAGACTGGTTCAATTTTTACTCTTTACTGCAAGAAATTGAGAGAGAAGTTAAACATATATCTTAGAAACCTTATTTATTTGAATCAATGTGCAAAAGCATACAATAAATCTTGACAGTTAAACTACATTTGGTAAGTACCTACTTGGCATTTATTAACTTTAATTAATTTTTTTTTAACATGTTAATTAATATGTCATATATTTTTTAAATAAACATGTAATTTTATGTAAAGCTTAACATGACCATTAATTTGAACATTAATTTTTCTTTATAATATAAATTATATTTTATAAATATTGAAATGCATTATACTTTTATGTAGTTACCTTTCATTCAAGTTTTTTTGCGTTTCTATCAGTTACGCAGAGCGGGCGAAGCATTTAGAATTCTGGCATGAGTAAGACATGCCAGAAATAGACAGTAATTTCCCTTGTGTTGAATGCTATGTGGGGGGTGCAACGACATTCAGACTTTGTGGATGCACAGACCCACACCCTCAGTCAGTTTAAAACTATCGTTTGTCTTGATCATGCTGTGCGTTCTTCTAAAAATTAGAAAACAAAAGTTAAACATTAAAAACAATTAAGTTGTAAATTAAATTGTAAAAAAATTTTAATCTTTCGGTATGTACAATGTTATTTTATTCTTTTACTTATATTAAAAAGTATTTTAATTGCTACACTAAAAGAATTATTAAAAAAAAATACTTTTTTGTGTAAGTGGACCATTGTGTCCGGGATCGTTAAGTTTAATTATCCATTTAATTATCCTGGACGAAGAAAAAGAAAAAAAGAGGAGGATAATTTAATTCACTAAGTGAAGAGATAATAAAAAGTGTCAGATCACACAAACGAGACAATTTAATGAGTGTCACAATTCAGTACAAGAGCATTAAATTAATCGTCTACAACAGAATTATAGGGACAACCTAACACGAGCAATATGGGACCTATAATCAGGATGTCATCCTCTGGTACGCACGGCACGGGCGGTGTCGGTTGCTGCTGCTTTAGATGTTGCACGTGCATACACGTAGAGTTCTTTAAATCATTACCAGGAATCATAAAAGTTTGTGAAACGGTACGTTACAGTTACACGTACATTATTTGGTATACGCAAAATTTGGTATATTAATGTACAAATTAATTCTCGGCCCCTACCTTTCAGCGACCTCAGAATTATTTAAATTGAACTTTCTCTGCCCCCTCTGTAGTCATTTTGAAGTGCCATCTTTTAGCTTTAAAATGAGGTACAATATTTGATCTTCCTGTGAACGTAACACCTGAAATATCAGCAATAAACACGATGTCGTTCGAAAAGAAACATTTTGGCATTGTTTTCTTTTCGCGTTTCAACTTTAAAAAAACGCTACTGAGGTGAAAGAAACAATTTCTTCGGCTTTCGGTGAAAATGCTGTATCATACAGCACGTGTAAAAAATGGTTCCAACAGTTTCGAAAAGGAAATTTCGACCTTGAGGATCGAACGCCCTGATCAACCAATAAAAGTGGAAGACGAAGAGTTGGAGAACATTTTGGATGAGAATTCTTACCAAATTCAATCGAAACTTGCAAATGCGCTTGAAGTAACATAACAAGACGTTTCCTATCGCCTAAAACAGCTGGGGAGGATTTGCAAAGAATGTCGATGGATCCCTCATAAGTTCACTCCCGAAAAAGCAGACGCTACGATACTGCTCTCTCCTTGCTTTCTTTTCAAGTTCAAGAAAAAGGACATTTTGCACAAAATTGTTACTTGCGATGCAAAGTGGATATTATACGATAATTCTAAGGAGCGAAAATCATGGGTCTATCCAGATGAGCCGTCAACGAGTATCGCAAAACCGAACATACAAAAAAGGTGTTGCTATGCATTTGATGGGATCAGGAGGGCGTGATCCACTATGAATTGCTCCGACAAGATCAGACCGCGACTGCTGAGCTTTATCAACAGCAATTAATTCGCGTAAATGACGCTCTTGAAGAAAAAAGACCATTTATTGGCAGTGGAAGAAGAAAAGTGATACTGTTGCAGGATAATGCTCGACCCTATACAGCAAAAAACATTGTGGAAATCATCTCCGATTTACATAGGCTGGGAAATTCTCTCTTATGCGGCGTATTCTTCAGACTTAGCTCCTTCGGATTATTTATTTTGAGTCCTACTGCGAGACGACATCACCTAACTGATTCTCAATTCAAGTCAGTTGAAGAGGTTGAAAAAAGCCTCGATGAATTCATTAATTCAAAGCCACCACCATTTTTCCGATCTGGAATCCGGCAATTGCCTGAGAGATGAAAACCATGTATAAACGGCGAGGAAGATTATTTTGAAGATTGAGTTTGTGTGTACTCATGTTTTTATAAATAAATGTCAAAGTTGGTCAAAAAAAGCTGAGGATCAATTTGTACACCTAATACGTAAAATTATAAATGATATATAACATAGAATACAATATCTTTAAATTCTTCTCATTACTAACTTATTTTTTTCTTTTTTTTCGCTTTATCCCTCTCATCTATCTATTATTTATCTTGTTTTAAGTTAAAAAATTTTTATGAATTTAAAGCACCGAGAATAAACTTAATATGTTAACTTCACGCTTTCTAAGGAAAATCATAAATTTTTTTATTGCTACATTGGTCTGCAATTTCCCTCTCATTTTTACATATTAAACATTTTTACCTATTTCACTTTAAAAGTGTAAAGAATATACTATATATTAGAGACTAATTGTAAAAACTTGGTTTAGGTATAATGTCATTAGATACTCTAATAGTTTTTTTTATTTACTCTTTGTATTAAATTTTTTGAAATAAAATACCACATGATTCTATCGGTCTCCATTGAATGTTCTTCATATATTATTTTTAAATATATAATTATAATTTTATCACGCTTAATGTAATTAATATTATATGTATAATTCCAGGTAATCAGCGGATTAATTCAGAGTTTGCTTATAAATTATGGCTTGGGCTACAGTTCATCTATTGGATCGGCTTTCGAAGGATCGTTGACCACGGCATCCGCTTGCTTCCTGATTTCCGCTCTGTTACTCGCTTGCTATGCAATTTCTGAAAAATCTTACAAATTAATTCGAGCTTCACTTTTTGTATGTATTTATCTATATCTCAAATAATAATGAAATATTAAATACAAAAAGAGAAATATCAAATAATCCCATTATCTAAATTGTTTGAAATAATTACTTGTTAATATGTCAATATTTATATATTTATTATATAATTTAAATAATATTTTTGTTGCTATTAATTCTATAATTTAGAAATTATGTGTTACATTTTTTTTTATCAATATCAGGAAATGATGTTCAATTGTTTAGCCTGCTTCCTGTATTTAAGCTCGGCACTTTACTTGGCTTTTGCCACTAAATTATTTCTGATGGTTCCGTATTATATGAGTCCCGGCTTCGACGTTTATCCTGCCATGACAGCCGCTTATGTAAGTTTATTAGTGAAATTACAAATAGAAAACTTAACGCTTTCACTAATTTGCGTCATTGTTTGTTCACCTAGCCAGAGATAAGAGTTAAGAAAAAGAATATATTATAAATTATAAATTATTATTATAAATTATAATAATTTATAATTTATAATAATCCG
>NW_017305702.1:12502-21345 GCF_001594115.1 Trachymyrmex septentrionalis
GTCTTATGTGCATTACAAATCCGGAAGATGAATTATGATAATTACAGGAATATTAACTGTATATAATTTTGCAATGAGACGTGACAATTATGTAATTATCTATACTGTTAGTAATAGTAACGTTAATTCTGGAGCACGAATCTCTTCGAAAAAAAATTGAATATTACATTGGGGACATTTTTGTATTAATAATATATTAATATTATAAAATATTAATTATGAATAATAGTTACTATGAATAGTTACTAATTAGTATTATTTGACTTAATTAAAAATAGCATTATTACACTGCCCTCAGTAATGTTAATAAAGTCAATATAATGTTAATAATGTCAATAAGTTATATACATATAGATACATTTAGTTATAACAGATTAATAATTTGAAATTGCGCATATTACTCTACCACTTCCATAAATTTTTTAAAATAAAGACATTTCAGTTAATATAATTGATAAGCCGAAATTAAATCGATTCTATGGATTATGAATTATGAAATCGTAGCATTTGCAGTATTGCTTATCAATTTGAGGCGTATCTTACGTATACTTATTAAATCAATATTCCGTTGACATTTGGTACGTCATAGTGCTATCGCATTTATGTGCATGATATAAAAATGGATAGTATTTAATAAATAATCGATGATTCAAGACTTATTCAGTTTTATTACGTTAATGTATACGTGATATGAAATAAACATCGATAAAAAATATAATGAGAGTATTCAATTGGTCACTTTGACGTATTATTTCCAAATATTAACAAGCTACATTTTTGAAAGAATCAATCTGAAATTATCAATCAATATGAATTAATAATATTTAAAATACATCAGACAACAAATAATATTTTTATATGTGAATAGTATTTAATAATAATATAAAAACATAAATAAGATTTTTTATAAAAATTGTCGCTTACATGTAGAGACATTATTAATTCCATCGAAAAATATTTGTAATTTACATTTACAAATACAATCAAGTATAATTTATTTTTATAATTTACAATTGCAAGAAATAGATAAAACTTGAAGAGTTTAATATTATTTTAACCAAAATATTAATAAATTTAGAAAACGACTAATAAATTTAGAAAACTTTAATTAATGGATTGGTTTTTTTCTACACAAAAGCCGTTTACATCTTTATTAGTTGTATCTCACGTTCCTTTTTCTTACAGACTATGTGTACGAAGAGTTTCAACTCTCGTACCAGGGTACACCTGGACCCGAGATGGTGAATGAGAATGACACGGATCTGGTCCTCGCGATGTATCTCTATTGACTTCTCTCTCTTTCTTCCCCCTCCCCCACCCTCTCTCTCTCTCTCTCTCTCTCTCTCTCTCTGCTTCTTTCAAATCTTGTACACGCACACATCCATTTCACTTCCTCAAATGTCCTCCCCCTTCTTTACAGTCGCTGTGTTCTTTTCCTTGCTTCGACCGTCGTTCGGCCTTCCCTTCTGTCCCTCTCATTGGCGCCTCGCCGAGCATATCACTCGACCGCAGACGTATAGCTCAGTTTACCTCAAAATCTTGATCCGGGTAACACGTTAAGGAATCGGCAGAACTCGTAACCGTATTTACTCGATTCTTGTTGATCTTTCTTACTCCGTTAACTTGGATAACGTGAGACAAGAAGTAGAAGAAATTAGAAATTCTTTTCTTTTATTGACAAAGGAGAAGTGGCAAAGGATGGAAGCACACGTTAGAAATGTGAATGACAGCCTCAACAATTCACCGACAGAAGGTAAAAAATAATTAAAGAATATTTCGTATTACTGTTTAACGATGATTCTAATTATAAGTTATAAGAGTTTAAGCTGAGGAGTTTTTTGATATCATGTATTAAATAAGTGTAAATTTGTATAAATACTGCTAATCATTACAAAATGTATATGTGTTTAGTTGCTAAATTAAATAAATGTTTAATAAATAAAAAGTTAATTAAATAAAAAGTTAGTTTAATACTTACAGTATCAAACTAATCCCAAATTCTACGGATTTATGCATGTATAGCAATCATTACTGTTGCAAAAAGTGAGGATGATAATAATATTTGAAATCTCGAAGAAAACAATTATTAAGGATCTAAATTTAAATTTTCACTCAAGCTTAGAGAAAACTTACTATCATATCGAAAAATTTAAGAAATAATAGCCGAGATAAAGGCGTAAGGATTTCTTCAATAATAAATTTATAATAATGTTTAATATTTCAATTGTGTGCGCGGATATATAAGTACTCAGTTATTGTACCGTTATAAAAACAATAAAGAAAACGAATGCTTATTTTGCTTTGAAAATATTGGCATTCTCGTTAACAGCTTAATTATTGCGAACTAACAACGAAGTGCATAATACACATGCTTAGATGTTATTTATCAAATGTCAATCACGGTCGGATAAAATTGTTTGTGTCTTATCAATTTTTCAATCAATCTTAATATCGATTCTTTGTTTCTCATTATTTAATCGATCTTTTCAAATTTAATTGTTAACAATAATTTCTAATATTCTATCCGATATGTGATGATATGATAATATTATTAGATCTTAAGAAGATTAATATGCAAAGCGAATAAAAATGCATGAATCAATGAAAGTAAACATTTGTAATAATTAACGTAAATAGATTCTCATTTTCATTGTTTTATAAATTCAATTTATTTAATAAACATTATCAAATTAAAGAACATGAAGAAAATATGTATTAGATGTGGATGCATTGTGTATTTGTCAAGAACGATCAAAGATATGGGATCGTGATATGACAACGAAAGCTAACGATGCAAAATGTGAAGACTGAAGGAAAGAAAAATTAACGTACGAACTTGAAAGTCACCCATACTAGACAAAGGAAGATAGCATTTAGCATTCGCAAGATAGTCATTCAGCATTCGCAAGATCTCTAATTAATCCTTACCGAGACCTTGAGAGACTAGTAACTTGCCATGCTTATAACAAATCAGATTGCCAATGAGTTGGATCATAAACGCATGCGAGCATTCCGATAAGTGAGCCCGTCGTTGAGTTGTACATTGTGAAATTGCATCACGTAAGTCTCATGCTGATGCTGCGATCTGAACTGAGAAAGCTGACAAGTAATGGCCGCGAAAGTGACTCAAATAAAAACTGGCGACTCGATGAGATAAATTTTGTAAAGATACAGCTGAACGAGAAATCCTACTTTAGAAAAACGTCGCCGTTATACGGAGAGACATAAGCCAACTTTGCGATACCTGTTCAACAATTTTGAAAATTGCTATTATTTCTTTATTTTTTAATAGTTATGAATTCTTCGCGTTAACATATATTTATATACTTTTGTCTCGAAAAAATTATTTATAATTTTCTAACATTTTTTGAGAAAAATTTACTTAAATTGATGTATTTTTAGCTTCTTAGATGTATATAGCTTTTTTAAATACTATATACAGTCGAATTTTTGCTGTAAAAGCAAAATATATTTAGGTCAAATGCATTGTCATCATAAACGACATCAAGCGAAATATAATGTCACGATAAAATCATTTGCAATCATGCACATTTTTTTAAATATCATAATTATAATTTAATTTATTAATTTAATTAATTTAATTTTTTAAATACTATAATTTTTTTTAATATAATTTTTATTCAAGTACATTTTCCTTAGTTTTTATGCGCGTTTAGTATATTTTTAAAAAAGATAAATGTATGTGCTTTTATATCTTTAAATGTGCTTTAAAATAGACTCAGCCTTCTATGTAGAATCTTGCCTTTCACTAATAATTTGTTTTTTAATGTACATTCAGCTATAAAGATAAATAAGTAATTAAGTATAAAAAAGCACAGAATAAGAGAGTTATGGAAATTAACGATGATTCTGACAGACATATTGTGTATTGTTCACGATTCAGTTCGATAAAGAAAATCCTTTTTTTATATTCGCTCTTTTTTTGTTACAAATCATAAAAATATCAAAATCATTTATCACGTAGACAAAATCTGGTTTGTGCGTATTGTACAATACTATGTGTGCACAAAATTCTTACAAACGTGCGCATTTATTATTGAACAATCAGTAAACTAACTAAATATTAATTGAGCAATACACAAAGGTGACAATAACAAATTCATCTGATCTCATATTGTATAATAAGAAAGTATAAGCGTTTAAAATTATTTCATATACTTTTGAATCGGACATTTTAATGTAACAAATCTTTCATAATTTACGTAAAGCTTAACGAGAAGAATAATAGAAATAAATCAAGTCGATTTTAATCTTAATTTTTTCTAATTACAGCTTTGACTATATTTTTCTGTATACTATTAAATTCGAGATTTATAGTATCATTTTACTTTAATAGTATTTTAAATGTATAATTTATTTGCACACTGAAAAAATGTTTGATTAATTGGAATTTTTATTGAAAATGAATAAATCAAAATTTTCTAGTTGAATTTACAAGAATTTTAATTGAGATAATTGGAATTCTGATTGATACAAGAGTCAGATCAGAATTTTTATCGATTTTCAACTAGACATTTTTCTCAATACAATAATAATAAATAATAACATGAAAAATTAAAGTAACACGTGAAATTTATCAGAATTAGAGCAACATGATTTCAACGACAAACACAAGCATGTAGCGGAAACGCCTCTCGTCTAAGGTTGCTCGTCTCTGATTAATGTGGCATATCAGCATGTTAAGAGTACCTTTCTCTAGGAAGCAGAATAATTCTATTAATAACTCATGAAAAACTGTTACGCGATAGTGAACAGAAAGATTGAAAATTGTAGATAAGCATGCTGAATCTATGTAAAACTAATTCATATAAAACTTCTTGAGAGGAATATTACTTTTACATATAATAGAACTAAAAAAAACTGTCTACTTCAACAGCAAATATCAGCTTAGCAAAATATTTTATTGTTTATTTTCGATATAAATGTTTATTTTACTAAAAGAATAATTTTGTTGATAATTAAAATTTTTAATAATTAAATAAATTAAATTATATAAATAAATTATGTAATTAAATAAAGTATATTAATATAAGTCAAATATAAATTTAATATTAATTATTAATTGTATCAGATAAAAAATATGTATAATTATTTAGTACATTGAAATTGACTGATTCTAAAAATTCATATGATAGAATTATCATTAGTTGTTTTTAAAACATCAATGTCACACAATCGTAGAACACGTTTTTATGTCCATTACACGTTTGCATCAGAGACACGATGCTCTTATCAGGTATCACGTGACTGTATGATCCTTGACGTTCCATCACTGGCACGTTTTCTTGTCTCTAGATACATTCAGTTCTTTTCGAATGAATATGATAAAATGCATGCTAGTTAAAAAATATCTACAGAACAGCCATCGCGCATAACTTCCACATTTTCATTAATATAAATACAAACTGCTCATTTTTAACGTTCTTTCTAGTGTTATTTTTTTAGTGTTATCTTTTATTAAAATTTAAAATAAAGTAGGAAATATCTATTATGCTAACCACAAAGAATTTATTCACACGGGATAAAACAAAAATTCATACGAAACTAACAACTTCTTCTTGCATAATGCAAAAATATAGAATTGTGCATGTATTTGAAATATTTTTATTTGAAAAATATTATTTGTGAAACAATTGTATTTTATATTTAATGTTTTATCGGAGCACATAAAAATATTTTGTATTTTGTATTTCAGATTATTAATGAAAAATTGAAAGTATTTTATATTTTGTATTTTAAATACTGAGATTGACAATTAATCTTATTTGAATTACAAAATACAAAAAACTTTCAATCTTTCGATTTTAAATAAAAAGTACATAATATTTTCATGTGCTCCGCTAAAGGACAAAATACAAAATACTCTTGCAACATTGCAAATAATGTGTTTTAAATAAAAGTATTTTAAATACATGCCCAGCCTTAAAAGCATTGCCAAACATTTCTTAAATGATTCTTTCAGCGTACATGCCTACGTCAGAGACATCCTTCACTGTCGAGGAAGAAGACGCGTTTGTGACGTTGGTAGTTGTTGTGTTCGGCATCATCGTTGCCATGGTGGTGCTATTTTCGATGGGTATCTTCATAGATTGCAGACACCAGTACGTTAACAATGATCCTTTTTAAAAAAAATTGCATTTTATTGATTATACAATTTTGACAAATAACAGATATTCCAGTTTATTAGTATTAGTGTGCAACAGAAAACTCTCTTGTTTAGATGGTATAAACTTATCGATAATATATTCACATTACAAAAGAACATTTTATAGAACAAGAGAGAGAGAGAGAGAGAGAGAGAGAGAGAGAGAGAGAGAGAGAGAGAGTGTGTGTGTGTGTGTGTGTGTGTGTGTGAAATTAATTATTAATTATCGTTACAACACATTATTGCAGGGAGAAAGATTCTATGAAAAGAAAAAAACTGAAAATGCTGCCGTTTGCACGAAGAGGTCGGAAAGATGACGTGAAAGCTTTAGCTCCAAATATGTATCCCAATGACGTTACTGGGTCCAAGGAGAGAGATGATGTAGTTTGATATTTGGAAAAATTATTGAAAATTCGTAAGAATTACGATAGATATTTCATAAAGACTTTATAAAAATTTAAGATTTGCGGGTCTAATGATTAGCTTATAGTATTTAATATTAAAATGTGTGGAAGTGTGTTGGAACTCTCTCTTACAAGGAAAGAGAATACAATAAACTCTTCACAGATTTTGGTCCCCTTTAATATGTTAAAATTACATAAAAAATAAATTATGCCGTAGCGTTTTATTGAATAGGCCTTGCAATAATAGTATTTTTAATACTATATAAAAGAATTCTACACTAAGTATAGGTATAACTTATTTTTTATATAAATTTATTATATTATTAATTATCTTCAATATCACACTATACGTTTTGTCAAGGAAATAGCATTGGATATTGTGTAAAAATATTGCATAAAAATGAGTAATTGCAATGAGTTTTTCTCCAATCAAAATGCCAACAAATGTTAAAGAATATAACAACAACAAGTAAAATATCCTTATTAATAAAAAAATATATTATAGCATATATATAACGTAAGAGACAATCAAATATGCTATATCGAGAGTAGTATCAAAGGGTTAAAGTTGCAAGTAATACACTTATCTTCCGTAATAAATAGTATAATTAGATAACTAGTTCAGATAACATATAAATAAAATAGCCACAAAAATTATTTATTGAAAAAATATGGTTTTTAATAAAATAAGATGACGTCAATATCAAGCAATATTCTTTACGCTTCCATTTTGGTTAGAGAGAGAATGTGCAGTTCTTCAAATACAGAATGTATTGGAGAACACGCTTAATATATGCGAATCCTCAATACGTAATATCGCTCATATGTGCCCTTTTCTCGATAAATTCCAATCTTGTTTACAACAAAATAAAACCGTAAATGTATATACTAAATAAAAATTAAAATATCCAAATAAATATAAAAATTTAAATACATATATATATATATAATGTAAAACTTTTATCATTTCTTTCTTGATAGTCTATTTTAAATCGCGAATTTTGGGACATTGTATATGTGTAATAATCTACAGATAGATGATTGCTTAAATTTATGATATTCTGTGTGTGTGTAATCCAGTATGTATAAACTGATAATAATCTACATATACGGAGTGTCCGGAAAATCGCCTGCAATACTTCGAGAGATAATTTGAAACTCAACAAGAAGAAAAAAAAGCTGTATAAACATAAGTTCAAAAGTAAGTCGTTTCTAAGTTATAACCACTTTTATGTTAAAAAAAATTGTAATTTATTTTTCATAATCACAATCTTTTTTTATTTCTGTATTCTTAAATTTTTCTTACTTTACTAGAGGAATGCCAAGTGGAGTATGCCTCCACATGATGCATCCTGAGTAACGCCAAAATAATCCAAAATGTAATTATTTATGTTAAAACACTATGAAATAAATTACAATTGTGATTATGAAAAATAAATTACAATTTTTTTTTAAGTGGTTATCAACTCGGAAACGACTTATTTCCAAACCTATGTTTATATAACTTTTTTCCTTCTTTTTGAGTTTCGAATGATCACTCGAAGTATTGCAGGTGATTTTCCGGACGTCCTGCATAAATACATATATGTAAAATATTACTCTATCATAATTTTTATATCATAATTAAGAACTTTATCTTTTATGAATAATATACATATATATAATATTATACTTACGGAAGCTGCTAAAAACTCGTTATAATTATTTACAGTACTAGATTCATTTATCACAATTATTACTGCTATTGAAGCCGCAAGTAATAATATAGACGCAATGAAATGATAAAGGAGTTCCTAAAAGTTTAAAAGAAATTATCAATTTTTTAAATAAATCATATTAAACAGTTTTCTGTAATTATTCATACTTTCGATGTTTCGAATAAATAATACTACAAACCACTTTTTTTATTTTAAACGAAATTAATAGTTTTAATAATTTTTACAAATTATATACAATTTATAAATTATATAATTTTATTTATGTATACGGAATTACTTACGTAAATTGTTTTAGGTATAATAGATGCAGCAGAAGGAGATATCAGGTTACTGACATACAGAATAAAAGTGTTAATAAAGAAAGTACATGTTGCGACAAAAAAAAATATAAATACTGATGCTCTGTGTAAGATAACAGTTTCGTAACTAATCTCGTTACCAATAATTCCTACGCAAGTCGCACCCAATATCTTAGTATAGAAAATTGAGGAAACTAATTAGATATAACCTTCTCTCTCTCTCTCTATAAATATAATAATAAATAAAGAGAATATA
>NW_017305702.1:21396-26329 GCF_001594115.1 Trachymyrmex septentrionalis
TTTTTGTAAATTGATTACTTTAAACTAGAAATAATATTGATCTTTTAATTTTTGAATGTCATATATTTTATAATTAAGCGCAACAAAAATTATTTAGAATTATTTACATTTAAAGTTATCATACATATTAATTGAAAAATTGACGATTAAATTGATGATGCTTGATAATTAATTAACTACATTATAAAAATTAATATTAAATATTTGAAATAAAAGAAATCATAACAACAATCTCAATAACTGAATAAAACAATGATAAATACCACTTGAAAAATCTTAGCGATTCCATTCCAACTTTTCAAATAATTAATGTTGATGGTTGTATTCGGCATTATTGTTCGGTTCTAATATCAGTCCTGAAATCAAATTTTTCTTGTAATTGTATATATATCAATTTATAAAAATTTTCTTAATGTACATGTATACACTGAAAGAAAAGATTGGCTGCTGCAGCAAATTAGATGACAAAAGCCAATTAAAAATGCTGCAACCAATTAAAAATGCTATGACATATTTTATCATCTAATTTGCTGCAGCAGCCAATCTTTTCTTTCAGTGTATAAATATAAACATTGAATAAATCAAAGTTAAAATGCCGAAATTTATGATAACGTCAATTTTCATTCGAAAGTTACACAGCTTCTTGAAAAGCTGTACTTGTATATTTAGCCATAAAAATTTCATATACCTACTCCATTTTCTTTAATAACTTCAAATTTTTTGTTTAATAATATACATAAGCACTATAATAAACGTCCGCGTCATAAAAAATTATACCTACATATATGTATAAATATTGTATACAAATATAATAATTGTATTTTTAATAATTATTCACATAACATTACCAAAAACTTGTATCAATTGTGCCACACGTAACTTAAATTTTATAAATAGACACAATAAGATACAATATTTTATTTTCTTCAATGAAATAATATAAAACAATTTAAATTTTGCAATATTTTAATCATACTAAATTCTATGATTTAAACTTTAAATTTCTGTAATTAATAATCTTAAAAATTTTTATTAACTTACATAAATTATATGATTGGAAACAAGACCGTCTATATAAATATTACAACTTTAAATACAAAGCGCCTTCCCGGTCCGAGTGTTAAGATGTTGAACTACTATCTAATATATATTCAATTAAATTAAATTAATATTTCAGAAATAAATTAAAAAGACACTTTTTACAATCAGAGCATTTTTACAATTCTGTGAAAGTCAAATATTACATAATAACTACAAAAATATTACATTATCTATGTAAAAGTTTTTTAGCGCAAATAATAAACTTATCTAAATTCAACATAATTTACTTAATACGATAATGTTAAAAATATAATTTTTTATTGTAAATAAGTTTTCCTCTAACACATTAATTACGAATAAGAAAGGATCGATAATTTTATGATATGATAAAAATCTGTATCGTATTGTAATTTAACAAGATAAGAAATATGAAGGATTAAACACTTTACACATTGCTTCCATCGACAGTTATAACTTAGTGTAATATTTAAAAAATTTGAACACAAAATATATAAAATAAAATTATTTCAATTTTTATGTAAAATAGCAATAATAACGGTCTACTTTTGTTAAATGTGTAATACTAACAAATGTCCTAATTGTTTTGTGTAAAAAATGTATGTGGAATAACTGTGATTTGCATTATACAAATATTGATTCGAGAAGATTTAGCATGTAGTAAAAAATGTATCATTTTGTGTACCGTCTAAAATATTATGTATGTAGTTTTACAATTTCGAAGTAGTTTCAAAATTTGCATGTGAGTTTGCCAAAGGAATTTTACGAATTTATATAAAAATAAAACGTGATAGATAATTATATACAATTATGAAGAAATGATAAAATCATGATACAAAAATATGGAATTACGGAAATAAACTCACGAATAGCGTTATTTATAATAATTGATTATCTTTTAACATGCAGCATACGTATAAAGTGTGAAAATTTAATATTGCAACAACTGATTAATTCTAAGTAATATTATCTAGTACTGTTATGCTCAATAAATTCTTGTTTAACGTCAACTTGTCTGTTGCACTTGAAAAAATTGTCACTAATTATATTTTGTAATATTATTATATATTCTTTGTTTTTTTAATTAAATTATATAGATTATTATACTAAATAAAATTATATATTTGTCTTTCCATTAATTTGTCGAGGAATTGGAAAAACGAAAGTAAATTATGCGAAACTAACTAGCAATCTAATTAATAAATATAATATAAAGGATATGTTCTTTACACATAAAATATATTAATTTTTTGTATTCTATAATAAAAAATTAAAATATAATATAAAGGATATGTTCTTTACATATAAAATATATTAATTTTTTGTATTCTATAATAAAAAATTAAAATAATAGAATAAAAAATAATTTAATAATTAAGAATAAAAAATAATTTCTAAACTATAATACTTCGACAATACCAGAAAATCTAATATGATTGTAAAGCTACATCTTTATAGAAACTCTTATCACAATTATTAGATAATTATTACAATTTTCACATTTTTAATTTAATAAAATTTTCTATTCTTCTTTATTAGGTGTCTTTAATAAAATAATTGCATTCACATTAATCTAATAAATAATTAATTAAAATGTAAGTATGAAATCGTAACTATATCATGATTAAAAGCAAAGGATAGTCTACATATGAGAATTGCACTAACCTAAAGAAAGTACGTCGTTTTACATCGGCTGTTAACGAATGACTGAAATTATATAACTGAAATGATATCATAGATATCATAGATTAGATTAATATAATCACATGATATAATAATACAAATTTTAGTAAATTTCTTAGATGGGAACACTTATTGGTTATTTAAGGTTAAAGCAATTTTTTTATATCAATTCGTGTAACAATCAGACATTTTAATTTTGTTAATATCAATATAGGTAAAAAATAATTTAAAAAGTTGTATATCATATTATATTATTTTATTAAATAGATTGTAAATTAAAAAAAATATTTGGAATGTTTATGTATAAAAGTTATATATAAATTGAGTCAATAGATTATTTTGTAATATGAAATTTCTTTAACAAAATTATTTTTATATCCATAATATTAAAATACAAATTATTTTAGCTTGCATATTATAATAAACGTAATATATATACGTACTAAACATAATATAATGAAAGTATTATGATTTCAAAGAATTATTAAAAAAGCTTAGAGATTTGCAAACGTTTTGTTATGTTTTCCTTGATGATCCTAAAGTTACTTGTTTTTACCAACTAAATAATAATATATAATAATGTATATAATTTTTATACAACACTTACTTTTTTCAAAGGTACCAAAGGATTTCGAGGTTGCCCTTGTGTCGTGATCCATTACCAATGCCAATTCGTTTCGTAAACTTTACCGTTTGCTTCATTAGAGCGTGAAACGCATTGATATTGACCAGACTGGGCAGCTCCTCCGACGGACTCCTTTTATAAAAATTCTAATAAGAGGGAGGTTCAAGGAGGAAGAAAAAGAAAAATATTTAGCTATTTAACTCAAAATGGAATAAATGCACAGTTAAATTAATTTTTTTAAATAAGAAGAAATGGAATTGTTGTTTAACCTACGCAAGCTCTATATAATATTAAAATTTTTTAAACTATTGTTTGCAGATGTGGAATTGAAATACAATTATATTTAAGAACAATTAATAATATATCAACTCATATGTTTTAGGTCGAAAAATAGCGAAAATGATTTTCTTTGACATGTTCTACCAAATCCAAAAATCTGCAAAAATATCAAATACAATATGTAATATGATTTAGCTGCTAAATTATTTTAGAAGTGATCACAAATATTCAAATCATATAAAAATTTACAATTTTGAAAATCTTTTTGTTAATTTTTTAGAAGCAGAATTTTGAGCCAAGAATGTTGAATAAACAAATAAGTTCTTACTGCATAAAAATAATATAATTTTTTTGATACTCTTTATAAGGGCATGATTTTTTTTGTAAAAGTCCGTTTACATTTGGAGAAAAAAATACTAATAAAAAATTACATTTTTTCAATTGTTTTCAATTTGTCTCGAAATGATATGGTTCTTTTAGGATAAAACTTTGTCCAAAATATTCCTTTTTTTTTTTGAGGTGTTCATTTTGCTCTCTGTGACGATCATTCGATACGTGCGGGGCCCGAAATCCTCTCTTTACGCTACTATATCCTTTGACTACAGATTAAAAAACTTGTCATACTGTTAAAAAACAGCTATATATATGAGCATGTGCTATCACATTCTCTATTATAATTTACTAATTATTTAGAAAAATTTTATAATTCGTTCAATAAAATTAAATCCTCTTTTCTTAAAGTAAATCCAGACAAATAACCTATTAATATGATTCTATTGTATCATATCTTGGAATTTGAACGAAATTTATGTTAAATTCGCTTGGACAGCTTATATGCTTATGTCACTGCTTTTCATCAGTTTTATCAATATATCGCACATGAGAGAGCTTAACAATTACCGAATTTGTATTAAACATTGTTTTTAAACATTAATATTATTATTAAGAATATATTGTATTTCATGATTTATCTCCATAGTTTATATAAAATATATATACAAAATATATATAAAAATAGTATATACATACTCGTATATGTACAGGATATTTCCACAACAAACACGTCAGTAAGTCGGGTTGCCTGTCTGCCCATGAGCAAAAGCATGCTTCACTCTGATAACGCAGAATAAGACTAGATGACAAGTCGGCGAGGAATGAGACAAGAGAAATTGAATTTTTCATACTGATATAATGTAAAGTTCAACAATAAGATATAAAATATGTATTTATAATACAAATGATATTTGACTTAATCTAACATAAATAATATTTAATAAATATTTAAAA
>NW_017305703.1:0-2616 GCF_001594115.1 Trachymyrmex septentrionalis
TTTTTTTTTATTCTGGAGGAGGATTTTTTATTTTGTCTAAGGAAAATAATATTATTTGAGAAATATAAAATAAGGCGTTTTGTCGGATCTAGAATTCCCTTAACTCCGTAACTATAACTGTAACTAGTTATGTTTTACTTTGTACCTTATCAAAATGTATCTAAAATAATATTTTAGATACATTTAAGAGGTACTCAACTAATCATATGATCTAAATAAAAATTTATCTAACCAATGAGCGAGTTCTTATAGAGAGAAACCTGAAGAAGGACATGACGGCCTAAAACCTGTAACCGCAAAATGCTGCCACGCACTACCACCCTCTGAAGAAGTGGATGTTAACTATACAACAATATCCACCTTTTTGCGGTGCTCTTGATAGAAATAGATGGTTGAAATGACTAAAATAACTAAGATTTATTAAATTAATAAAGATTTCAACGATTTCAGCGATTTACTATTCCATCAGGAGCACTGCAAAAAAGTGGGTATTATAGTGTAGTTAACATTTATTTCTTCAGAGAGCGGCAGTACGCGACAGTATTTTGCGGTTTTAGGCCGTCATGTCCTCTCTCAAATTTCTCTCTGGTTTTTAAGAAATAGGTTATAACCATTATGTATCTATATTGGTATCTAAATTTATTTCTAAAATAAATGTATCTGTATCTAGTGTACATCCAGCAGACTCTCACGACTCTTTTCTTTCGTGGAAATCTAGAATTTATTGAAATAAAGAGACAGCTGAGAATAACGAACAAATTGAGCGTTTATAACTTAGAGAAAACTAAAAATTTTTTCTTTTCCGACATTAAAAACTAAAACGAAGAATTCAATATTTCCTCGTAAATGTCGCTCCGAGATAAATTAAGAACTGGTCCACGTGCATAACGGCGGGACCAAAAAGACATCGAGTCTGTGCCCTTCGGAGACTGCGGCTAAAATAATAATAATATGTCATTGGAAGCGTAAGACCGGCGCCAAGATACATTTTAACAGTCAAGTCGCGGACGATTCTTACGAGTCTGTGATCATAAAATCTAAGACATGACACGCGATGTTTAGGAGGTGGTATTTAGTCCTATAGCTGCACGTGCGCTTCCTTGACATACTGCACGTGCGCTTTTCTCATAAATTTTAAGATCATAAAATTAAGGATGACACTTCCACACGCTACAGATTCTGGTCAATGTCCTTTTCTATTTTTGACTAATTAGAAAACAAAAAATAAGCCTCACTATCTAATTAACGAACCTGGTCATTAATCAGTGAGCTGTTAATCAAGGCAGATTATAAAAATCCTGTTCTGCGAGACTCAGCGCCTTTTTTCGACCTCGCATACTTGGCCAGCGAGACTTAAAGATTTAGAGTTAGTGCTGAAGAAATATCACCAACCTCGCACATTCTGGCCGGAGGACCCCCATCGATGAGCATCTAATATCTCTATTCTCTGGTCCCCCTCGCTTTTTCTTTCAAAAATTCATTTTATTATTTCATTTTATTATTCACTTATTTTTTGTTTTATTTTTTATTTTTTTCTTTCTTTCTATCTTTCTCCATTTTGAGTTCCCGTTTAAAAGGAAATAAAACATTACAGTCCGTTCACGCTATAATTTCAATCCCTATCAATCGCTGTCGCGATAATTCCTCGCCCCCGTTGCTCGTGTCCGCTCGTTAATACTATCGTTCGAAGAAAATCAGGCCAAATTCTCTCAGATCCATTCACCAAAACGTCCTTCCCTTTTCATTCCCTCGCTATCCTCTCAGTAACTTCTCTCTTCTGCCACACGATACTTTCACATACATACATAAAAACATACCTAACCAAGACAAAACAAACCAAAGAAATTGTGTAACAAAATTGTATCACTAAATATGTCTTTTATTATATTACTATTAAATTTAACTCTTATTTTTTAATTTAAAAAACCTCTCCTTATATTCATTGTAAGTTCTCTCCGCGGTTGCACTTCGCCCTCTCCCCGATCACTTGGATTAAATTCCATGACTGAAAACCAGGGCATACGAACGTATTGGTACATCTGGCGTTAAAATCTCTCGCGGCACACTGATCCAGTTTGGGCTCTTTAAATTAAAAGTACGTCCGACTGTGTCAGCTTAGTAGAGCACGTATTGAGGTTTCCACTTCGTCCTCCACTCGACCTCCGGCTCGTTAGAAGCCTCAGGACGAAGCGAAATGCCTTCCGATTTGCATTGGTCCTTCCCCACAGCTCCCTTGCGGTCCGGAGCCTGGACACGACCAAATTGATCTAATAATTCGGTTCCTGTTGCGCTTATCCCCTCAGCCCCATGCATGCGAAGCTGAAACATAACACTAGTTATATATAAAAATATGTATTACTATTTACATTTGTCTTCAAATAACTGTAACAGTATCTATTTATTTTAAAAATTGTATTTCTTACAACACTGAAGAAATGTTAAATTTCAATTTAACACAAAATATTCAAATAACACTATCATGTTATGTTAAATTAAAACTCGGATGTTAAAAATTTAACATTAAAATTTGAACAAAGATTCGTTTTATATATAAATACAAAATGTTTTTTACTGTGTATACATATATATAGTAGTCTTACATTCACTTACTATAAA
>NW_017305703.1:2843-4689 GCF_001594115.1 Trachymyrmex septentrionalis
ATATATATATAAAATTATATATATTATATATATAATTATATATATAAAGTTATATATATTTAAGTGAATGTAAGACTAGTTTGTCTAAGAAAAATTACATATAAATGCTTTACAATTACTCTTATTGTTCATTAATAATTGTATCTAATTCCTTAAATTTGTTTAATGTTTGTATCGGGAAAAAATTCAAATAGTCTGATTCAGTATCTTTCTTTGTACTTCTATCTTTGCAAAAGTCTGAATGTCGTTTTGTATAGCATCTAATTTAATATTCATCGTTTTTTTTAATTTTCAATACAGGGTGCATCAGGTGTTTCAGGACACTCACATATGTGCCTGCGAAGTTTTCGCAGCAAGTTTTTTATTTTTTTTCTTTTCAGATCATAAATAATGGAGGACAATAAGATGACTCATAAAATGAAAAAACACACTGTTATCATCGCTATACACGCGATCATCGCGAATCACAGCGATCTTGAAATCACCCAATTTTTTAAAGTCGCCCGATCGTTTGGTTATAAGGTTTGTTGAGAGTTAGAAGCATCTGATGGCAACGTAGAAAGTGTTGTAGAAAGCGCAAAAAACATGAGGCACGTTCAGACAGAGTTAGAACATCACACTTTGTGCAGCAAGTCCAAGGCATTATTGATGAAGACCCTTCAAAATCCAGGGCCATATCGAAAGACCTTCAAGTTTCTGAGTGCACACTCCGTCGCATTGTCCACAAAGACATCCGATACAAGTCCTACGTGATGCGCAAATATCAGTTTATGTCGGCACAAACTCGAGATCAGCGATTCATCCGGTCACAACAATTTTTAAACAAGTTAAAACATCCTAAAATCTCGGATATGCTCTGGTTTTATTCTGACAAAAAAAATTTTGACCAAAATCAAAAAATAAACCGACGAAATGATAGCTGACTATGTGCGTATCCTTCAGATGTTCCTCATGTTATGCACACAAAGTTTCCGGCAACTGTCATGGTTTTGGGAGTGAGCAATGAAGTGCCACCCCACTTCTTTCCTCAAGAACTTCGGGTGAATGCTGCTGCCTACATTGAGGTTTTGGAAGCAGTTGTGAAACCCTGAATAGATAGCGTGCGTGGTGAGAGACCATACGTATTCTAACAGGACTCTGCTCCTCCACACAAAGCCATGACGACGCAAGATTGAATGTCCGAGAATCTACATGATCACATAACCCCAAACATGTGGCCACCTAGCTCCCCAGATCTTAATTCTTTGGATTACTACGTATGGGGCGTTGTTGAACGGGAGACCAATAAACATCCACATAACAAAAGCTTGATTCCCTAAAAGCAGCTATTATCAGAATAATGACGCATATGGACGAGGATCATTTGATTCAGGAATGCTACGTTTCCGGCAGAGAAACTGTTATTGCCGCTGAAGGCGATTTTATCGATTAACTGTATAGCCTACGATTCACTTAGTTTGCTGTAAAAATTT
Organism: Trachymyrmex septentrionalis; assembly: GCF_001594115.1. Taxonomy (NCBI): domain Eukaryota; kingdom Metazoa; phylum Arthropoda; class Insecta; order Hymenoptera; family Formicidae; genus Trachymyrmex; species Trachymyrmex septentrionalis. Next base: position 4,316 of record NW_017305703.1, read on the forward strand.
CATTAAAATGTAATAAGTTTTTTAAGAAATATATAAATTTTAATTTTAAAGTCAATGTCCTCAGATACCTGACTCACCCTGTATATTTTTAAAAGTTTAAAATTTATATCGAGCAATTTTCATATAATATATCGTTGAGAATCTGTCGTTGCTATAAATGAAACATATATGGTACAAAATAATTAACTAACGAAAGATATAATAATATATATCTATTAAAGGGATATATATATATATTATTATTATTATTAGGCGTTAGAAACTCGAAAGCTCATTGCCGCAAATACCAAATCCCGCCACTGTTCCCGTCCCTGAGCCAGATCCCTCCATTTGTGACCCTCGTACCCCATTTCGTTAAGGTCCATTCTAATATT
>NW_017305703.1:7886-9824 GCF_001594115.1 Trachymyrmex septentrionalis
GTGCGACTAATGCTCAGTTGCTGCGATCGGCGTCGAGTTGAAGTCGTCGGATTCTGTCTCACACTTTGGGCCACAGCCTCAATATTCTCGGGTGTGCGCACTGTCCGAGCTCTGGGACCACTTCTGTCATCCACTAACATCCCTTTCTCACGAACTTTCCTCACCAATTTGCGTATAGCTCCTTCGGTGGGTGCTCTATCACGACCCATATTTCTTTTCAAAATTCGTACAGTTTCGGCGACACAGCACTGACTTTGAAAATAAGTTTTTAAAATTTCAAAACGCTCTTCAAGAGAAAACATGTTGTTTCGTGCCGCGGACGGTATGACTAATAAACTGTCAAAATTTCGGGTCTGTAGCTCGTTTGGTGTTGCCATACGACGAAATTCAAAAACGTACCAATAGATGGCCCACCCTTTATATGTTTGGCATTGAATCTATATATTACAAAATTATACAAGTTAATACTTACATATGTCAATTTCAAATGTTTTAAGATGAATATCTTTCTCCTTGATAACATTTTGGTCTAAATTATGTGCTAACAAAAAAATGTTAAATATATAAATTGCTGCGTTTAGCGAACTCAACTGTAAGCGTAGTATTGACATATTCTTCCAGATCTAAAATACTGAGTGGATATAATCTAAAAGAATACACCAATAATAGCAAGCGCTCAACTGTTGAGTTCGCTGAACACAGCCATTATTTAAAAATTAAGTTGGTTTAATCATATCAAAAATAAAACTTTTTATAATATAATCGTACCAAATCTAAAAAAATCAAGGCTTGTTTTTATACATATATACAAGGTTAAAATAAATATCGATGATTATATTACACTAATTGCCGACTTATTCTTATCTTGTATATTGTACGTACTAAGGATAAATCCTCTATCGTTTCTTTAATACTTTATATTGTTATCATTTTATTTATAACTGTATAACAAAGATTCAAACAACGAAATGTAATATAATCCATATTTGTAACATTTTTTAATTTCTGGTAAGAGATACTGGAGTAATTTAGTTATTAGAACCAGTAACACATTTGTATGTATTATATATTCATACGTGTGCATGTATGTTGCGTATATGTATACATATATATATGTATATATGTGTACACATACATACTTACATATATGCACACACGCATGGATATACATACAAATATTACTGGGTCTAATAAATAAATTTCTGTACACTGAGACCTCATAATATTCGGGTCTGAACGCTATAACGAGACTTGATTTAAAAACAATTCAAAATTTTATTGGCTGCTACTACTTCCCATTCTATACTCATAGCGCGAAAAGGATTTTTCGCGCTATTTCGCTAGTGCGAGATTTCAGTGTAAGTACAATATTATTTTTTATCAATATATTAATTATTACCTGTATTTGTAGTCAATTTTTCAATCATTATTTTTCTTTATAGATTGTTATTACCATATACTGTCTGCTGTACTTTCCTACCTATAATTAAAAGTAAAATCGTCATGTTATAAATCCTTCTACACAAGAAGTAGATAAATTTTCCTAGTGGATCAATGAAATTTTGTTGAAATTTTGTAGAAGGGTAATTCTTTTACAAATCGAACACCTGTCTGATCGACACCTCTTCGATTTGACTGAAACTTTTTTTACGGATTCTATGTCGAAAAAAAAGAGATACGTGTCCGAGGAATTTTTTTTTATTTGCATATTTTCGATAATACAAGTGATCGAACATTTGAGAATGGCAAGTTTTTTGGCTTGGAGACTCATTTTCATAAATCCATAGGTCCGAATCTTTAAGAGCTACAAAATTTTCACCAATTGCACTTTTGTAGCTGAAGGACTGAACTGTAAGAAAAAAATTTTTTTTACAAAAAATACTAACAAATTTATATTGTTATTAACAATTTAATTGTTTAAATCGATTTTTAACAAAC
>NW_017305703.1:9924-13026 GCF_001594115.1 Trachymyrmex septentrionalis
AAAAAATAAACACAATCTTAATAAATCTTTCTACCACACACACGCTGTTATAAATACCTACTTTATATATCTGTGCACTAACCTTCATGTGATGTTTTTGTCGGCTTCTTATGTAATTGTGTAACATAACTTTCTTTTGTTGGTACTTTTGAATATGCTGGCACTTTTAATACGATTTTCTCGTCTTCATTTTTCTAACATTGTCCTCCTCACTACTTTTTTTAGTTTTACCTCTATATTTTATTTTTTTTTACAGTTTCGTCATGTTTATTTTCAGAATTTATATCTGAATATAAATTCAGCTTTTTTTAATTTTTTAAGTCCTTTCTGAAGAAAATCTGAAGAAAAATGGTATAACAAATGAAAAAATAAGGACAGTCAATAAGTTTTTAGTAAAACACATTTTTTTTGATCGATTCATTTTTATTTCTCAACATAATCTTCTTTCAGCTCGATCCAGTCTCTCCATTCACTTGATCCAACGATTCTCTAACTTTTTCAAGCCGTCCGAATAATATTGTATAATTTGTCCAACTCTTCAAAATAAACCTCTGTTTCGGCAATGAGCTGCTCTCTGGTAGTAAATCTCTTTTCTCCGAATCATTTCTTCAGGTTTGGAAACAGCAAATAGTCGCAGGGGACTAAATCTGGCAAATATGCTGGATGGGGAAGCAATTCGTAGCGGAATTTATTGAATTTGGCCATCGGTGCCGGGCATGTGTGAACTCGTATTGTCTTGTGATGGAAGAGCACTTTCTTCTTCGCCAAATGGGGACGTTTTTTCTTTAAAATGTTATTGAAACGGTCCAATAAGGCTGCGTAGTAATCACCATTGATCGTTTGCTTCGACGGAAGGTAATCGATATGATTATACCGCGTGCATTCCAAAAAACTGTGGCCTCACTTTTCCAGCCGACTTCACGGTCTTCGCCTTCTTCGGAGTTGGTCCACCTGGTGAAGTCCATTGTTTTGACTGTTCCTTCGTCTCGAGTGTGAAGTAATGGATCAATGTTTCGTCCACAATAGTGAATCGAAAAACGCAGAAATTCATCTGGATTACGTTGAAACATCTCCAAACATTGTTTTGAAATCGTCACACATTCGCGCTTATGATCCACAGTGAGCAAACGCGGCACCCATCTTACCGATAGCTTTTTCATACCCAATTGTTCGTGCAAAATTGAAATCACTGTACCATGTGATATGCCTGTGGTCTCAACAAGCTCGCGCACTTTCATTGGTGGATTAGTCATTACAATATCGTGGACTTTATCGATGATTTTTCACGTAGTAGTTTGGCCTCAATTCGGGGGAGTCCCGAATGAGGTGCATCACATGTGGATGTATGACATTTAAATTCATTCACTCAATTGTCTACAGTCGCAAAGGCTGGTGCAGATGTGCTATGAACATTATCCCACTTGGTTTTGATTTTTTTCGGCGTTAAACCTTTCATATGTAAATGTTCACTGCATAAAATTTGTTTTTTTCCATTTTGCAAAATATACAAAGGTTGTTCACTTTAATCATCTACAGAAATGAAACCACGCTATGAAGTCCGCTCAAAATTTGACATAATCAATGACAATTTGACAGTAATCAGCTGAAAGATGCTACTTGCCAAAAAGTAACGACACTACGAGTGCTCTCTGACAGATTTTCTAAGAACTTATTGACTTGCCCTAAATTACTTGCACTAAATTACTAATAAAATATATTTTTAATTTTTATGAGAAAAATACTTTTTAAGAGAATCCTAAAGCCGTTTGTATTACCGACTAATCATAATTTTTGAATAACAATTACTTTTTTCCTCTGTTATAAATTCGAAAATCCTTTTCCAGTATTAAAGTATACGTATTAATATGTGTCTGTGAGGTGGAGTTAATGCCGAGAACAATAAAAAATTTCCTTTACTGCTTTAATTTCGAAATTTTTTGTCGTTTTTGGAATAAATTCTATGTAACAGACATGTATTAATGTGTATACTTTATTCCTAGAAAAGAATTTTTGAATCTGTAAAAAAGGAAAAAAGTAAGTCCTCGCAAAGTACGTAGTTTCATTTTAAAAGAAATTTTTTTTTTCTAAGTTTTGAATGTTAATTCCACAAATTCAGTATTGTTCGTTTAAATAATTTAAATCTTGCTTCATGCATATTTTCAATCTACAAGCTGTAAAACTTTTTATATGAAGCAAATATTAACCTCAGGCGACAGTTATACGTGCCAGAAAAAGTGAATTTTTTTCCGATTTTCTCGTGAAATCATGTTTTCCGGGATTCTTTGCACGTTCTTTAATTCTATAAAAAAAATTTTGCAATCCGTGAAGCTAATTTGGAGATTTCTAAATCTAATCATGATAAAACAGAACGACTTTAGCATCCCGTTAATTACAATTAATTTTAGCATTTAATAGTAAAAGTATTATACAAGTTGATAAACGTTTTTATAAAGTACACAATCACATACACACCCACGCGTTTTATGTAATGTCATTTTAATATTAAAGATTATGTATCACGCACAAGTGAGCACATAGAAATAAAAAATATAATTGAATGTAAGAAAGTCTGTTTTAATGTACTTATTATTCTGTTTATTGATTCTAAAATACATGTCTTATTACCAGCAGTTCCCCAAATTTTTTTAATTTTATGTAATGGCCAACTCTTCATTTTTTATGTACATTAATTTTGTATAGCTTTTTGGACTTTTTCATTCGATAGGAAAGTTAGCCAAGATGCACATTCTTTATCCTTCGTCATCCAAGAAGAGGGTATTATTACAAGCACATCAGTAAATTCTACTGTAGAATACGAGGTCTGTTCAAAAAGTATCGCGAATTTTGAATTTCCGCGGGTTACGTATATTCGATTTTCGATTTTTTATGGCGTTATGTTGGTACTCATGTCTCTCACTTATGCCGACAAGTTCGGCCATTTTGAATGTTCAGTTAATTTTTGACAGCTGCTTTGCTTGCACGTGTTTTGGCTCGTCTTCGATTTTTGCCTATTCCAAAAAATGGATCAAAGAATCTGTATCAAATTTTGTGTGAAAAACAAAATTAAGTGCGCGGACGCATTCCGAATGTTGACTGTGGCAT
>NW_017305704.1:0-903 GCF_001594115.1 Trachymyrmex septentrionalis
ATCTCAAAATTTTTACAAAATTTGCGGAGTTTCATGGAGTGAACTAATTGTATAAAAATGCGATTTACCTTATTCGAAAGAGCGAATCTTTTCTGTTTGAAAATTTAAATTAATATTTCTACGTAGCTTTTTATGATAATTATCAGATTTACGGAATATTTAAATTTATTTGATCGATACATTCTTGGTTACACACAAATGTTCAAATAATTAATTCTAAAAAATTATAATTTGGTCCGTATATCGGAGAATACTCATAATTGAAAATAATACCTTTACTGTAATTTTTATCGTTTTTTAATAACTTCTTATGTAAATGTAGGATATTGAGTTCAAATTTAGATCGTGTAGATAACTAGAGCAATTCAGATGATGATATGACTGCAAATAAGGATATAACTTCAAAGATAAATTTTATGCCATTTCGTCTTTGGATACGTGAACATTACACAAAATTAACAAAAAATAATATGGCAAAATGCAATTACAGTAATGCAAAATTTACTACACAAAATAGATCTTTAGCAACTTAACATAAACACTTGGTGAAAACACATTCAGATATATTAACAGAAGAAGAAAAGAAAGAAGATAAATTACATTGGGCTTGGAATTATTTTATCGCAGAAAACGATACAAAGGCAGTATGCAAAAAATGTAACTCTACATTTAGGTATCAGACAGTAACTCAAAAGTCATTTAAAACGTAGACACAAGTATGTATACTCCAAATAAATTAAAAAATTAATTAACGTAATAAAAAATGTAAAATTAATAATAGTAAATTGATCAATGTCAACTAAAGAAAATGTACAGTAGACAAATATGCTCAAATAAAACTAGAAAAATGTATTAAATAAATTTTTGATGCATGTCGTCAAATATGATTTGCAATTCTAAACA
>NW_017305704.1:1003-1454 GCF_001594115.1 Trachymyrmex septentrionalis
AATCGTACAATGAAGAAAATATTCATAATTTATTTAAAAAACATACACACAATTAAAAATTTTAATCATACATTTAATATTGTATATGTGTGTACTGATACTGCGCGCAATCAAAGGAACAGACAACACAGAACAAAAATTTTAATTTTTTAGAAACTGTGTATTTTTTACAGCACATGATTTCTGAAAGGTTGAAATTTTTATTTTTCTCCCAATTTTTGTTTTTTGATTTTGTTTTTTGAATTCTTTATAAAACTAAGTACTCAGTATTCACTTATATTACACAGCCTGATTATATAAATACAAATTGGAAGCCAATTGTTCCAAATATATTATCATTGTATTTAGTATATAAAATTAAGAATATTGGAACATTCTAATTTCACCCAATAATTATCAAATTTACGGAACATTTAAATCTATTTGATCGCTACATTCTTAATCACTCTTT
>NW_017305705.1:0-19549 GCF_001594115.1 Trachymyrmex septentrionalis
GTTATAGTAAATTATATATTATATTATATTATATTATATTAGTGTAAAATATCTAACTCGGCTCTCACAAAAACTCTTTTTTCAGGTTACTTTCTTCCAATGTACAGCGCTTCGAAATGTGCCGTTCTGGGATTCAGTCAATCTCTGGCAAGTATGTACGACAAGACTGGAGTGCGAGTTATTATCATGTGTCCGGGCCTTACAGCAACACCATTAGTCACAAACATCAACAGTAGGATTCATGACTCCATTCGCCCTATAGTAACTAACGAGATCGCTTATATGGAGAACATGCCGAAACAGACATGTGATAACGTGGCACTTGGAGTGTTAAATCTGATTCAGAAAGGTAAAAACGGAGCGGCTTGGATCAGCGATGATAACCAACCGCCATGCGACGTGAGTTTTCCCCATTATTCCAAGCGATGTACGCCTGTATAAATTATTTTGATCAATTACATTATGACTATCAAATCAATTTTTTGTATGAATTATACCAATATTAAAATAAACTTTATGGAGAATAAACTTATATGGTATTATATAATTGGACTGATCTCTATGATAATACATTAACCCTTAGTACATACGATAATTTTCTATTAACTTTTAAAGAAAGACGTAAGGTTTTAGTTATTTTTCTGCCAAAATAAAAACATTTTAAGATGCGTAGATTATTTATTATATTAAGGAATTACTTAAGCATGAGTCGAATAGTATATTGCTTATCTTGAGAAAACATTGGAAACACAAAATAAATCGTTACAAAATATATATATCAACAGCAATTAATCTAAAAGTTCTTAAGTAAGATATTAAGATGTTTTAATTAAACAATAGAACCTGTTGTGAATATTTAAATACATATATATATATATATATATATATATATCAAACAATTATTTTTATTTAACCCTTTGCCGCTTGTTAATTGCTTGAAAATTTCCACCAAGTTATCATATTGCAACAATATAATATTAATTCTGGAAATGTCTTCCTTAATAATTTTTTATCAATAAATGTGTAATAATATTAAATTTATTGCTGAGGATAACATTTCTTTTTCCGATATTTCCCGATAAGATTAACGATACACTACTCGACTCCGCTTAAGTAGTCCTAATATGATATATAATTTATTGTACATCTCGGAACTTTTGTCCAAAATACAACCAAAACTTAACATCTTCCTTTATATCATTGAAGTAATGAAACATGTATAAATGAATAAAAAACTTATCATTTTGCATCAATTAAGTCTACTGATGTATTATTAATATAACGATATTAAACAAGAAGATAAGATAAAAAGAACTATTAAATTAAGAACGCTCTACATAGACATTCATTACAATTTGCTAAAGAATCTCACATCTTGCTAAAATATTTCATGTTTTATCCAAGGCTTCAAGAAGTCAGTAATGTATAGTGTACAGAATAAAACTATAATTATCACTGGAGCAGCTGGAGGATAAGGCTATAAGTATGCCGAAATACTGTTTCGCAATGGGTATTGCTGTGCAAAGAGTATTGCTGTGGTCGACCTGTCAACATCGAATGGTCAGAATGCGATGATTACTTTAGAGAACAAATTTGGAAAAGGTCATGCTATCTTCGTTACGTGGGACGTGAAAGGCTGACGATTTAGAGAAAACATTCAGGAAAATTATCGACGCATTCAAAGAACTTGATAATCTTATCAACGCCGATATATTTAACTATTATAGATAACTATTGGAAGAAAACGATCGGTCTTAATGTTAAGGTACTAATTCGTGGCTCTATATATGTTGGCACTTGACTATATGGGAAAGCACAAAGGTGGTAAAGAAAGTGTAATTATAAATTATATAAACATTGCATCTATTGCTGGATTGATACCAACTTATTTTGTTCCAATATTGTGCTTCGAAATACGTCTTTCTAGAATTCAGCCAGTCTCTGGCAAGTATGTATGACAAGACTGGAGTGCGAATGGTTATTATGTGTCCAGGTGCTACAGCAACACCGTCATAAGCATCAGTGATAAGATCTGTAACTCCGTTCGCTCTGTGTTAGGGAGTGATGTTGCTAATTTGGATAAATATCGGAAACAAATAGTAGACAATGTGTCATTTGCGATCTTAGATCTCATTCAGAAGGGTAAAAATGGAGCGATTTAAGTCAGCGAATGTGGTCAACTCTCTGCCATACGCTGTGGATTTTCTCAATTATTCTAAGCGATCTTTGCCTGTATAAATTAATATTTGATAACTTATTTTATGTTGTTTTGATCAATTTACACGGAAGTTGATCAAATCAATTATAAAATTATGTCCATTTTTAAGTAAACAATGATTGAAACATTGTGATTGAATTCATCATATATTTATGATAATTAATACAATAATACTTAATGTTAATGTAACAATGTTCTCACTTTCTGTCTTAAAATTTAATCTTAAAATCTTAATTTTTAGGCAGCGTCTAAGAGATATTTAAATCCAAAATCATAAGTTCCCTCATAAAACTCTATAACTAATAATTCATATATGTACAATATGTCTACACTGAAAAAAATTTGTTCAACTGACTAAATACATTTAGTTATTTAATTAAATTTAACCGTAGTCTACTTAACATTGAACAATTTTTTAAGACTTGAATTCACTTAAAGAAAATTTGTTGAATCAAATCTGCAAACTAAATGTGTTTAGTTAGTTGAACAAATTTTTTTTTTTCAATGTAGTATGTGTGTACGAGTCATCATATATATATATAACGTCACATGACATCATATATAATTTATAGAGATAAAAGTAGGATAAATTAGAGGTAATTTCATATAAAATAAACACATTAATGAGAGAAAAAATTTAAAAAAAGATACAGTACATATAGCAATATAAGTACGTGTATTATAAGAGTCATTCAAATAAATAACTTTTTAAACATAGCATCCCTTCGTAAAACTTTTTATTTGTTTAAATATTTTTTTATTTAAGCAAATCTGATATTATATTTGTAATTAGCGATCCATAATAATTTCTATCTTTTGTATTAAATATTTTATCTTTTGTATATATATTATTTTATTTACAGATAATAAAACGATGAAGATTAAAGAGACAAACTACCCTTAGAATTAATGAACAAAAATAGGAAGTAAAATATTTTTTCTACATTTACATTTATGTCAAATTTGAACAAAAGTAGAGTACATTCATTTAAATTTATTAGACAGGCTTAAATTTACAGCAATACAAGATCATAAGATTTAGGATACATTTTTCTTCAGTTAAAAATTTAATATTCCTTATTTGCTAATTTTCTGCTAAAGTCCGAAATGTTCTGCTCAAATTGTTTAGCATAAAATTGCTAATTTAAAGCGGGTAGGAGAAGAGGGGAGAAAGGGAGAGAGAGCAACTTATCATTAAGCTACTCTCCTATACTAAAAAAAATATAAATATCACAAAATCAAGTACACCAAATTTTTTTGCTTTTTAATTGCTCCCAAATAAAGCAAAAACATTTGTAAAATGCAACATTTAAAAAAAAATGCATTATACATAACGTATTTAGCACTGCATATTACGTATATGTATCTGACAGATACTTACATGTTTGTTGCTCGCACATGTATACATAAAATAATAAAATAATAAAAAATAGGTACATAAAATAATTCTTATAGATAATATACTATCATAATGTAATAAAATTCTATTTGATTGCTAACTGCAATACGTGAAAAATAAATAATTTATCTCAGCCGCTTCAACGCTTAAGTTTTCTTTCTATCTTCAAAGAATTATTTACTCATATAACAGATTTTGCTACACTTCGATAGTACATTGCCTGTCGATTATTTTACTATCAAATACATATGAGCAAATAATTCTTTGAAGATTAAGCGGGATAAACTCTATATTTTTTACGTATACTTAGTTTTGTGATATTATTTTTTTTTCAGTTTGAGACATCTTATGGGGAGCTTATGGAAAGCTGCCTTCTCCCCCATTTTTAACGCGATTTCTTACTAAACAGTTTGAGCAAAAAAATTTGACTTTATTAAAGAAAAAATAGCAAATAAAGGGTACTAAACTTTTTATCAGTTTCGAATTCGATTTGCGATGATGGGGGCCTAGGTTAATAGGGATACTTACACTGAAATTTTCTGTCTATTATATAAAATTTTCATCGCAATCTAAGTCTTCGAACTTCGCAGTATAGATCTTTGTTCCAGACTGTATAAAAATCTGAAAAAATTCTTACATATTTGTGAAAGATTTAATAACAAGTTTTTACTATTATGTAAGATTGTATTTTATTAGTTTTTTACAGATTTTAATTTATCGGTCAGAAATCAATAAAAAAATTAACTGTGTCCAACATTGCCAGATTAATTGCCAGATTAATTGTTATTTACTTGTAATATATACGTACATTTGAATTTCAAAATTATAGCTGAAACTGCTTCCTTTATCATTAAGATAAATTGTATTTTTTTAAAATAAGAAATGATATTGAAACGAATAATTTCCCTGCACAAAGTCTGCAGTTGTTGAATTATTGATAAAATTGATAAAAAAAGAATATTAAATAGCATGAGCTTTATTTAAAGAGACAGTATCAACTATGGTTCATTAAAGATTCACATTTCGCAGAAAGCACATCTCACAGAAGGTTTCAAGAAATCAGAATAATGTACGACGTAAAGAATAAAACTGTAATAATCACTGGAGCAGCTAGCGGATTAGGCTACAAGTACGCCGAAATACTGTTACGTAATAGTGCAAGAAGTGTCGCCGTGGTCGATCTGCCAACATCAAACGGCCAGAATGCGGTAGCTACTTTGGAAAATGAATTTGGGAAGGGCCGTGCCATTTTCGTTGCCTGCGATGTAACAAAGACTGATGATTTAGAGAAGACGTTCAAGAAGATCGTCGACACATTCGAAGGACTTGATATTCTTATTAACAACGCTGGTATGTTGAACGATAACTATTGGGAGAAAACGATCGATCTCAATGTCAAGGCATTAATTCGCGGCTCTATGTTGGCCTTCGATTATATGGGAAAGCATAAAGGTGGTAAGGGCGGTGTAATCGTGAACATTGCATCCATACTTGGATTACATCCAGCTCATTCCTTGCCAATATATACCGCTTCGAAATTTGCTGTTTTGGGATTTAGCCAATCTCTGGCAGGCATGTATGACAAGACTGGAGTGCGAGTGGTTATCATGTGTCCGGGCGTTACAATAACAACGCTTATTACAAACATCAATGATAAAGTCTGTGACTCCATCAACGCTGTGACCAATGACATTGACTTAAAAAAGTATCCGCAACAAACAACCGACAATGTGGCACTTGCGATGTTAGAACTTATTCAGAAGGGTGAAAATCAAGCGGCCTGGGTCAGCGAAGGTGGTCAATCACCATACGCCGTGGACTTTCCCCATTATTCCAAACGATCTTTGCCAGTATAAGTTGGTACTTGATATGTTATGAATTTTTTTCTGGATACTGCAATTTTCTTCTACTGAATTACTGACTCAAAAAAAGAAGCAAAATAGCCTAATCAAATAACAATCAATTATACATCTGACATTATATATACATATATTATGTTAATTTTAAAATAAATAAAACAGATCAATTTCTACAAATTGATCAAATCTACGATAATTAACATTATAATCACACTTTTATCTTAAAATTTCATCTTAAAATCTTGGAAATCATATATAGTTTTATATAAAATTTGTAGCAATGTGAACCTTGATCTTTTAATCTTTTAATAACAATCTTTTAATTAATTATCATTTTAAATAAAATGTTTTATCAAATAAAATTTTATAACTTCGTAATTGCAATTATAATTATGAAACGCGTTACATTTCGTTAAAAATAAGCTTTAAATTCAAAAAGTACATATTTAAACACTAAGATAGTAATGTAGAATATTAATATAATGTTATTATACACTTTCAAAATGTAAAATGATAAAAATATATTTATATATAAGTTTTATATAAATACTTATATTTTTAGTTATTTTTCCGATGTTTTTTAAACATGTACGTAATATCCGAGAATATTCCCTTTATAATAAAGCAAGATTTATTAGATACATTTTTTATCTATTTTTTTTACAACATGATGTATTTCTATGCCATGTAAATAAATATAAATAAAAAGAAAAAGCTGATTACATTATAATCTCAAAATGTCGTGGTCTCATAATAACGACCAGTTTGGGATTCTCAATGTAACAATAAGGTTGCTTTCACTTCACTTCTCAATAAGCCTGAAATTTGGGATTCTATTGAAAAATGGGGACTGTCATCCCCACTCATATGTCTAACATACGGAAGGTAAAAAAGGTTCGTGCGGTATTTCAAGGTTTCCCATTAATTCCACCGTCCCATAGTTTACAATATGTTTGAATATTTTCCAACACCTACTAAATTTTAAGATTTAAATAATATATATATTCACTTTGGAATGATTATACACTTTATACATTTGGAAATTACGTGTATTTTTATATGATTTATTTGTTTATAGTAGTAATTATATAAAATGTCAAGAAAAAATTACAGGACATGAATACTTTTAATATAATAGTTTATATTAACTAGCTCAATAAAGGTATAGATAATAGATATAGGTAATAATAGAATTGTAAAAACAAGATATTCGTTGTACATGAAAAAATTGATAGCCTTAAAAACTCCGTTTGTAGTTTCTGCAGTTAAGCTTTTTTCTCGATTTCTATTTCCTTTGGCAATAAAACTCTAGAGATTAGTCTGGTCAATTCAGTGTCAATGCGAATGCAACTTCGTAGATGCCTAGGACAGATTCTGGTCTTCTTTTCGAGGATGGCGTCAACTCCCGCCAAATCCAATATTTCAGCAGCAAGATAATCCAACACGCCAGCTAGATAAGCCGAAGCATCACCTCTGACATTCTCGGCGTAATTTCCTCTTCGCAGATACTTAAGGATAAGTCCAATGAACCACATTTCGGAACCTCTGCGTGGTCTAACACGACTGTAACGGGATTTCCTTCTCTTAACTTTATCACCTTTTCCACAACCAGACATGTTTACGGTTGAAGTTTACGATTTTCCACAATGTGAGACGTACGATATCTCGACTCGTTGTATCTTTAAGTGACCCACCTCCGCTATTTATACTGCACCACGATAACTACGTGCGTCCAATGGCGTGACGACAGATCAGTGACGGCGTTACGTGATTGGTGCGCCGTTATTGGATCGCTTTACATGTACAAAAACTACATTATGGCCACTTTATGGGTTTATTTTTCAAAATTTTCGATTTCCCAAAAGCATCATTTTCGGGTACCTTAAGTATGTAGAATTAGTGTACAAATAGTTAGAAATCGATTATCGACCGAGCGTAAGAAGGTTTTTTTTTATAATTTTACTAACAATTGTCAACACGAAACTTTAAACGCGTTTTTCTCGAAACTACGTTTTTCGACCTTTGGACCACGATTTTGGGAGAACTATTTAACCGATCGGGCTGAAATTTTCAGAGGTTGTTCAGAATTTATGTAGTTTTAGCCCCTAGTGGAATTAGAATTTTTCGTTTACTTTTAACCCCTTTTTTAAACGATTTTAGGGGTAAAAAAGGGGTGAAAAAATTCTAAAGTCCGCCATTTTTTTTTAATGCCCAAATCGTTTCATTCTACTACTGGATATAGCCACTAACATATATTTTAAGAATCTTTTTGGATTTTTTGTTTCAGACGATTAGAACTGGAGATTTCAGGGTCCAAACTTTTTTTTCCACCTTCACTTCAGCCGCCATTTTGAAGCCGCGCATGCGTGAAATCGTTTAAAAAAATTTTTATACAATCTTGAATAAGTGACAAATAAAGTGTAAAAAGTTTGATTAAATTAATTGCATTTTACTACTGAAAAAAAATTCTTGAAAATATGCCGAATAAACCCATAAAGTGGCCTTATCTAACAATTTTTTTTCTTTTCTTTATATCTCTATTCTATTTCAACATTTTTAAGATTTTATTTTATTTCATAATTTATTCTGAAATTAACGTTCAATTTTAAAAAAATTGTTTAAAAATTCGTTCTTAACTGCAGACTGTTGATTTATTGAATTAAAAGAACTTATTACAAATATACGAATTTTTTTGGGAACTGCACCTTCTAGATTTTATAAAATCTAAAAAAAAGTATTACGTATGTATTTTGATGTCTTTTCAATCAGCAGATCGTTTTTTAGAAAATTGAATATTGCCATCTGAAATGAATATTAAAAAATCAATACTCACGAATGTAAAATTTTATAATATAATATATTATAGGACCGTATATATGTTGTGATAACACAAACTATAGAAATCAAAGCCTTAAACGGCTACATACGTAGTATATAAATTCACACAAAAATCATACAAACATTAAGATCCAGCTAAACCGTTTAAGGCTTTGATAAAATTTTATGTTTCGCCGCATAGATCGATCAGAATCATATTTAAGAATCTCCGATGATAAAAACAGATAATTCCACTGAATTTTTTTTACTCATATACGATAATTTATTTCATTCATTAAAAAATATACTGCAGAAAATCCCATTTGGTTGGATAAACTAATCTCTTGTTTAGATATGAATACGGTGATCATATTTTCTTAAATAAAATAAAGGACAAATCTGAAAATTTTAGGGCTTTGTCCCTACATGTTTTCAAACCAATTTGTGAATGTCAAAAATCTGTGCATTATAAAATGTTATTGCACAGTATAATCAAATTGAGATAATGCGTAGTTTTCTGATAGTTTAAAACTGGTTCGACTGTATTGGAACAAACCCTTGATCTGAAATAATAAAAAGTTTGAAGTAAATAAAAAATGAGAACAACTCTAGTTTGAATGAATTTAAAATATTTTCCTAAAACAACTTTATTCATTAATATAATATTATAGACATTGAAACGCTATACTTAGAAAAGAATTTTTCGTAATGTCAAAATAAAAAACAATAAACACATCGGTCATATTTAATTTTCTACAGAAAGAAATTTGTTTTCTCTTCCTAATTTCATGAACAATTTAACTTGACTATTTTTTTTACAAATTGATGTACTTGTTACCGCGCCTTAGACTTCACTTTGCGCTATTTATTTAGGACCTTATTTAAACGTAGTTATAATTGATTATACATAAATTATTCGTCATTGATTATATTTGTTCGAATTGATAATAAACAATTTTTATTCTCGCACAAAGTACTGCGAATAAACTCTAAAATTAACCCTTCTTTGTTTTTATATTTGACATTCTCAAGAGTTGTTACTTGTTTTATTTGCCTTATCTAAACATCAAGCATACCTATTGACAATGCATTTCAACTATAATTTTTATATAATTTATTAATGTAAGTTTTGCGATAAAGTTATCATCGATTAATTAATATAAGTTGATTAAATTTTGATAAAAAATAAGGCAAATGCTTATAATGTTACCCCAGCAAACGAAAATAGATTAAAATGAATTGAAATTTTTTTCTATCCAAATACATATTTTAAATAGCGAATACTTTTTTTGGATTTAATTGGATTCAATTGGATTCAATTAGATTCAATTGAATGCAATTACATTCAATTGAATGCAATAAAAATGCATTCAGGATTGAAAAGCATTCATTTTAACATTCGTGAATCAATATTTCTGAAAATCTGAATCCATTTCAATTTATTTCAATCCATTTTCATTTGCTGGGGCGCTATTTTAATCTTTATATAATATTTAAAATTGTATTTTTCCATTTATTTATATAAAATATGAATAAACTTATTACAATTCAATTGATTCTTGTTCTGAAAAACAAAAATCGGTGAATCGCAATATATGTTATAAATGCAAACAACTGATATTGATTTAAACGAATATTGAATTAAAAACTCTCAATTATTCTCTGTAGAGTCTATAGTGAAAGACGCATGTCAAGTATGTAAAAACGCATGTCACATGAGTTACGAAGGTAGGATAGGCCAAGGTTTTGTAGTGTCAATTTGAATATTTTGTTGAATTATTTTCACCAAAAATAGATAGCCATCATTAACGTCTGCTTTATAAACGTATTGTTATATTCCATCGATTTTATAACGTCAGTTTGTATAATATTTTTACGTTTCTAGAAAAACACGTGTTTGAAGTTTATTATGTATTTTGGAGGTTATCTCTAAAATTATTATCTGAATGCCCATTTTCGGAAATGTCATTTTATCAATTTTTTATAATTTTATTAATACTTATATAATAATTATTATATAAATTTATGTAACACGAAGTGTGTAAAAGTATCTCTTTGACATATGTATGTGACATAAAAATTAATAATAAAATGTGTTTGATTTTACTTATATGAAATTCAATTCAGTGATAACAGATGCATGCTAATCTCTTTTTTGACATTTCTTTTAATAACTAATTTTTAATTCTTTTATTTTTTTCTTATTTATGTTTACAGATTGTCAGATATATTATTCATAATAAAATGGCGCCTAAGAATACTAACTATATTGTTTGGATTGATATGGAGGTATTGAAACGTTAAAAATAATATCTATACACATAATATAATTATAATCAAAAATTAATTTAGAAACATAAATCAATTGTATGATATTTTTATAGATGACTGGACTTGATGTAGATAAAGATCATATATTAGAAATTGCCTGTGTTGTAACAGATAAGAAATTAAATATTGTTAGCGAGGAATTAAATATTGTAATACATCAGTCAGACGCAATATTAGAAAATATGAATGACTGGTGTAAAGAAACTCACACAAAGGTAAACTTTTAATTTATATGGATGATGTTAATATTTTTGAACTTTTAGCATTTACAAATTGATATATTTTAAGCTCTATAATTTAATTATTATACAATATATTTCAGACGGGATTAGTTGAAAACTCTCGCTCAAGTACTATATCATTAGAAGAGGCTGAGAAGACAGTACTTGACTTTTTAAAAAAGCATATTCATGAACGTTCATGCCCATTGGCTGGAAGTTCGGTGTACATGGATCGTTTTTTTCTATATAAGAATATGCCATTAGTTAATAATTACTTGCACTACAGGATTATTGATGTTAGTACAATTAAGGAAATTGCTAGGTAAGTTTTTTCTATTTTTATATAAATAAATAGAGATGCTGATATTTTTTTCTTATGCAATGTAAACGATTAATATAGGAATTTGTCTTGCAATTGAGATTTAAAGCGATTTTAACAGAAAAATATGATACTATGAATAAATCATCATAATTTTTAGAAGGTGGAATCCGAATGTATATAATTCGGCGTCAAAAAAGAGAGTAAATCATAGGGCTCTGGATGATATAAAAGAAAGCATTAATGAACTAAAGTATTATAAAAAATATTTCTTTAAATTTTGATAATTTAGTAGTAATATTTAGTATATTATATTTAATATTAATTTAGACAATGTAATTGATTTATATCTAACTAATATTAATTAATACTTTTCCTGACAAAAATAAGAGGTTTCATGAATGTTTTTTGGACGCTTAAATGAATGTTTGCAGGAGTTAGTTGAAAGTAGAAATGCTCAGTAGAGTGTTTGTAAAGCGGAAATTACAACGTTTGAAAAACGGAATTAAGAAAAGCATTTTTCTGGGCATCTCCAAGTTTGACAGTGAACTCTCTGCATCAGCGTTTACTCAGCGTCCTATGAAAAGCGTTGCTTTAGCATTATAGAACTTTCATGAAACGATGTATATTGTATTTTATAAGCATTCTGAAATGTTTAAAATCCAATGGTGTTATGTAAGCGTTCTTATAAAAGTATATAAACTTAAAAAATCGCCATTGAACGGTTGGCAATGCTTTATTATTTTTGTCAGGGTTTATACTTAAAAAATTTCATGTATTTATCAACGTAAAAAAATAATAAGAAAGTTTTAAGTTTTAGGAGAATCTAATATCCGTTTTTATCAATGTAGTTTAATTTTAATCTCGGTTTAATACTAGAACCACGGCTGTGCCATTTTTTATTTAATTTTTCTTTTTCAATTAATATAGATTTGCACATTTTCAGTTAATTTGGAGTTTTAGATTTTTGTGACTTTTTATAAATAATCATAATTAATTATATGTAATTTTACTTTTATGGTGACAATCTTCCCTCGTAAAAGCCAACTTTATCTTGCATTGAGATTGGGTTAATTTAGGCCCGCGGTTCTAGTGTCGACTAAGGGTCTGAGCACAAGAATTATCATAACACTTACTTAGACTTAAGTTGTAGACGTAAGTAACTCACAAGCTTTGGCGTATGGCATATATCTCTTGGAGACACGGCAATAAGTCCTATGTCATACGCCAAAGTCTAAGTGTTACGACAATTCTTGTGCTCAGACCCTATAACTCTTCATCTTTTTTTTAAGGTAACGATATTAACAAAATTCTTGAAATAAGAAATTTAATAAATAAATGACAACAGGCAATTGGAAATTGATGCTGTAGACGATGCGCAATTTTGCTTTAAGAAAGCTTTATCTCAATAATAAGAAAATAATTAATACATGTTTTGGCTAATCTTTTAACTTTCTTAAACAAAACAACATAAAAAATTATTACAATAAAATATCTATCCAGCATCATTGTGTGTGTGTGTGTGCGCGCGCGTGTGCGTGTGTGCGTGTGCGTGTGTGTGCGTGTGCGTGAGAGAGAGAGAGAGAGAGAGAGAGAGAGAGAGAGAGAGAGAGAGAGGCAGTAATCATTCTAGAGTAAATATCCATTATGGAGCAAATTCCTCGATTGAAAAGATGGATGATAGTGAATAACTAAGAATCTCACAATGATATAACTGATGATCAAAATAATCATAAATTATTTTGATCATAAATTCAATAATTATAATACAATTAAAAACATAGTCAATAAATAAAAACATACTGAAATTAAAAAAAAAAGTTCCATACCATTGTCAAAATTATAAATAATTTAACAATAAAAGGACAGTTTAATGCGAATCATGGGAATGTATTCAAATGTAGATGGATATTAATTTATACTATAATAATTTTTTATATTTGTTTAAGAAAATTAAAAGATTAACGTGTGTACTAAATATTGAGATAAAGCAAAATCATCTACAGCGCTAATTCCCAATTGTCCGTTATCATTTGTTTATTTATTGAATTTTTTTAGTTTCAACGGCCCTTTTCATCAATATAAGATTATCTCAGAATTAAAAAAATAAAGACTAAATTAAATCGAGATAAAAGTTAATTTTATATTAGTAGAACTGGACCTAAGTAATTAGAAAAAGATGAAGAGTTGAATCGAGAATAAATCCAGTAATCGAATGGATTAAAATGGATTAAAATTTTTATGCATATTTTATGTTCAATCGAATAAAATTAAATAAAAAAATCTTTTTATTGGATTCAATTGGATTCAATTGAATTGAAAAACTGTGTATTTTCTATTCAGAATTTTAAATTGAACAATATATATGCATAGAAAATGTGTAGATGACAGTAGATGCATAGAAAAAGCTGCTGATATTATTTCTATATTGAAAGGCGTAAAGATGTGTTCATACAATTTCTATAAATGAATAAAAATGCATTTAGATTGAAAAGGATTTATTTTAACGTTTCCGCGAATGCATATCTCTGAAAATCTGAATTCATTATTCTCATTTTGGAAGTTAATTGTATGTTGAACAGGTATTAGTTTAGATTTGTGAATCGCGTTGTGAATAAATGTATGAATATAATGTGAATTAAGAATTATTTTTCAATGGGCATAATAAAAATTCAATAAAACGTAGCATAAATTTTATTTTTATATACATATTTGCACAAAATTGAAGCTTTTAGATCCGATTCCACAAAAATAAAATTAATTTTAATTTCGGTTTTAATTTTCTATCTTTTTCTAATTCTTGGCAATAGAAAAAGATAAATAATAAGTTAAACCGATATTAAAATTAATTCTACATTTGTGAACCGGACTTTACAGAGTGGCATAGTATGTATCAACCAATAAGCGTGCTGGAAACTGAGTGCAATGAATCTATTTACATGACGCAACAATAGCGTCGTTCACGCTCTTTAAAGGCTGCGTTCAGTTTGAACTGTTCACATTTTTTAAATTTTAAAGTATTATTTTGTTTTTATCGTTTATTTTTAAATAAACAAGAATAGAAACACTGGAAGTATCCAAATCAAACGCGTTTCTTTTACATTAAATTCATACGATTGGCTGTCGTCAAAAAACGCAAAATGATGGCTGCGATCAGCAGAGAAATCAGCTTGACAATTGTAAAATTTTTTTATGTGATTGGTTAATTCCTTATTGAATCTAAATGTATAAACATAGACTACGTTTATATAGCAGGTTTAATCATCCGTTAATTATTAAATTAGACAAGCCTAATATATGCATCAGTCTTAATCCGAAAATCCTAAAATTCAGCCAATGGAATACAAATTTCAATTAGGACCAATTAAGACTGGCAATCCTATTGACTGAATTTTAGAGTTAAGACCGAAGCATAAACCAAACAATAGTTATTCGATATTCCTTTGAAGAATGGAATGAACTGTGATTGATCAATTGCATAACTACTATAATCTTTTAGTTTTCTTAAAACAATATAAAAAATTATTACAGTATAAATTGATATCCATCTACATTTGAGTACATCGCCATGATTCGAACTATCCTTTTATTGTTAAATTATTCATGATTTTGACAATGCTATGGAATACTTTCTTATTAAGTACAACTGCAAAGCAGCTTTTTCTGCTGAACGCAATCAATGAGCACGTTCAGGACAAACATGGCTAGTCTGCTCGCTTAGCAAATGAATATGATTGGTTGTTACTTATAGATCCAACCAATCACATTCAATCGCTTGGCATGCAGGCTAGCAGCTTTGTCCGTTATTTGAACACGTCCAATTTGCCCAATGTGATTTTAGTGTGATTTGCACATCGTCACCTGGCGGCAATCGAGCAAAATACCTCAATTTAAATTCTTCAACGGATATAGCGTGGCATATTTTTGGCGTGTGGCGTTTATAAACAGTAAATGAACGCGAAATAAAACGCAGAATCGTTCAGTTGATGAACGTAAAATCATAATTAGCCGTATTGTGTCGTAGTGAGAAATAATTGTGCAACAAATCATCCAAAATGAATGATATACGTAACGTGAAGAAAGAGAAGAATCAGCATATACAAGTTTTCGTGCGTGTCAGGTAGGTGATAATAATTATTTGTGTTATTGATACATTATTGCGTGTATTATTGAGAACATTGAAACTCTGTACATAATTAGAGGTGCATACAATTTTTTAAAATTTAAAAAAATTTTTTTTTATCTTTGTTTCCTTATTTTACAATTTTAATTAAAACAATTTTATTTAAGTAAATATTAGCTAATACATTCATTTTTGCTATCTTTATTTTCTATGTTAATATTGGCTTGTTATCTTTATGAAACAACTTTTTTCAATAGACCAATAAATCAGAATGAGAAAATTGGAAAATCTATTTCGGTATTGGAATTGCCAACTAACAAAGAAGTAGTGGTGCATGAAAGGATACAAGGCAGTCATTCAAAAAAATTCACATTTGACAAAGTATTTGGACCTACGTCAAAACAGGTAGAAACAATATGATATTTCTTTGTATTGTATAAAAAAAATGAAATTTTTTATCTTATGTTACTTTGAAGAAATATTTGTTTTAAAAAAGATTGTAATTTTTAGATAGATGTTTATAATGCAGTTGTTAATCCTTTGCTTGACGAAGTATTGGCTGGATATAATTGTACAGTTTTTGCTTATGGCCAAACTGGAACTGGAAAAACATTTACTATGGAAGGTGTTAGCAATGATCCATCATTGCATTGGCAAAGTGTAAGTTGTATTATTTAAAAAAATATTAAATATTATTAAATATTATACATCAAATTTTATATTTCAATATATATAAATATAAACAATATAATAAATATAACATATATATATATATATATTTATATACATATATATAAAACTTAGAATACCTTTTTAAATTTATAATACAAGGAAATAATTAGAATTTCCTAATTATTGAATTACAATAATGCTTGATATATAAGAAATTAAAGAAGATTAGAATAATTTAAAAGAAAGAAAATAATTTACATCTATATGTAATTTTATATATAGTTAGTAAATTTTCTTTTAAAAGTATTTTAATCTTCTATAATTTCTTATATAAAATTTTGAGCTAATTTTCTTGTCACACCTTATAAATGTGATAGTATGCTTGTATAATTTGAATTTATTTTTATAGGATACTACAGCTGGAATTATACCACGTGCATTGAGTCATTTGTTTGATGAATTACGTTTGTTGGAAGCACAAGAATATACAGTTCGAGTTAGCTTTCTTGAATTATACAATGAAGAATTATTTGACTTATTATCACCTACTGATGATGCATCTAAAATAAGGTAATTTCATTATATTCTTATAAAAAATATAAAAGATTAGCATAGTGTTTATAATTCTTTAGGCTTTATGAAGATGCCACAAGAAAAGGTTCAGTGATCATTCATGGATTAGAAGAAGTAACTGTACACAATAAAAATGAAGTTTACAAGATTTTAGAAAAGGGATCAGAAAAAAGACAAACAGCTGCAACTTTAATGAATGCTCACTCGAGGTTACCGTCTTAAATTAAAAATATGTTATTTTTATTTTAAAACTTCACGCTACTTATATATTTTTTCTTTCAGTCGTTCCCATACAGTATTTTCAATTACAATTCATATAAAAGAGAATAATGTGGATGGCGAAGAACTATTAAAAACGGGAAAATTAAATTTAGTAGATTTAGCCGGGAGTGAAAATGTTGGAAGATCTGGTGCAGTTGATAGAAGAGCAAGAGAAGCAGGAAATATTAATCAATCACTATTGACTCTTGGTCGAGTTATAACAGCACTTGTTGAAAGAGCACCTCATATACCATATCGGTAACACAAATTTACATAATATAATTTCATAAATACAAATATATAAAAAAATTTAAAAACTACATTAACATTAAAGTTTAATAAGTATCTATCTGTGAAATATATTGATTTAATCTATTCTTTGTGTTTTTTATTGGTCAGAGAATCAAAATTAACAAGACTTTTGCAAGAATCATTAGGAGGACGTACAAAAACATCAATTATTGCAACAGTGTCTCCAGCGAGTATAAATGTTGAAGAAACTTTATCGACGTTAGATTATGCTCATCGTGCCAAAAATATTACAAATCGTCCTGAAATTAATCAGAAATTGTCTAAAAAAGCATTGCTTAAAGAGTATACAGAAGAAATTGAGAGACTTAGAAGAGATTTGTTAGCAGCACGTGAACGAAACGGTGTATATTTGGCGCATGAGAATTATAATGAAATGCAAACATTAATTGAAAATCAAACCAGGGAAATTGAAGAAAAAATAACACACATTAAAGTACTTAAAGAAACTATGGATGCTAAGGAAGTAATTACATAATAATTAATTTATATTTTGTTTTAGTATAAACACTATTAAGTAATTAATACTAAAATTATAGTATATTAATACTTATCCTAAATTTTATTTTTGTTTAGCAAATATTTAATGATTTAGAAGAAGAACATCTCGCCCAAACTAATTATCTACATAAAACTGAAGAACAATTAGAATGCACTACACATGTTTTGAAATCGACAGAAGCTCTTTTAGAAATGACAGAACGTGAGAAAGAAGAACAGTGTCATTTAGTAGAAAAACATGTATCTACAGAAAAACAACTTTTATCGCAAGCACAAAAACTCTTGGATGTAGCGGATGCGGCAACAGTCGATGTAAATAAACTTCAAGATAAAATTTCTTACAAGAGGTAATTACATATTATTTTTCATATTTATTTATTATATTATTAAGCATTAATATTTTGTAATATAGATTAATATTTCTTAAATACTATGATAGCATTATAGTCATTTAAAAAAATACATTTAAAAATACATGTTTATAGACAATTGGAACAAGAAAACGAACATATTAGTCATCAATTTCGAAGTAATATTTCAAAACAGTTTCAAGATATGGAAAATAATGTTACAGTTAATACACGAGAATTTATAGATTTTTGCACTTCTATGAATAGTAATATTGGTAAGTAAAAATTATGAAGATACACTTAACAAATGTGGAATATGTACATTATACAGATATTTTTACAGATTCACGAATGGAACTATTTAAAAAGGATATTGATGCACTAGTCTACCGTATGTCGAATGATATTGTTAATAAACAAAAATTAGCAATAGATGAAATCATGAATAATATACACAATTTGGTAAATATTATTTACATATATGAAATGTAACAAAAAAGAATGTATATAATAATTGTAAAAAATATATAAATTTCTCTTTAGTACAAACACTATCACGAGTGGCTAGACACAGAAATGGCACATTCATCTGATATGACTCAGCATGAATGCAAATCTTTGAATGACATATCCATAAAACTGACATCAAAAATCAATGATTTGATAGAAGTTAATAATATGGAAATTGTAAAGAATTTACGTTGTTTAAATGACAACGTATCTCGAAAGTTCGATGAATTATTGGCATATACAAGTGAATCTACAAGACAACTTTGTAACAATAAGTTGCAAGAACGTGATAATTTACATAAAAATATAGATATAATAAGACAGAATATACAAACTATTCGTCAAGGTGATGATAAAATTATGGAAGATCAAAAAAGGTTTAAAAAGGTATGATTTAATAATAATTCTGTTATCTGATGATATTTTTTAAATAACATTTTTGTTTATTCTTTGATTAATATTTTAATAATTTTACTCAAATTATATATATTGTGTATTATATATATTATATATATTATTTTATAGTCGTTTGAAAGTCTATGGCTACAATTTAACAAATTAAACGAAAACATGAAGGACAATTATTCCACTGCATGTACCACCTTAAATCATGTTGATGAAGTTTGCAGCAGTACAACTAATGATATTCTCAATAACTGCCAAAAGACTGTTGAAAGGAGCGAGACTCTGCAACAGGAAATTCAGAATGGTATAGATATACTCAAAAACGATGTTGTATCTAGCATGGAAAAGGTAACATTTAAGTTTCATTAATTTTCAAATTATTAAATACTTAAAATAATATAAATAAGATAATACACTAATTCTGTATCTTTTATTCTGTTAGAATTGGACATTAGCAGAGCAAATTGTAGAACATAGCCGTAATTTAACTGACGAACTTCAAACTGACTTAAATAATCACTGCGATGTACTAGCACGGAATGCACTACATGTCGAAAGTAATACGACACAAATGAAACAAAAATTAAAGAAAGATAATTCTTCTTCTATTGAATCTATCAAAGTAAATCTATTTTTTATATTAAAATTATTTTGTACATGTATATAGATTTTATATATATA
>NW_017305705.1:19649-24708 GCF_001594115.1 Trachymyrmex septentrionalis
TATGTATGATACACAAGTACAAAGAAGTCATGATCACAAAAAACTTGCAGAAGAATTAAAAGAGAAAAATCTACAAATGTCCATGGAACTGAATGATAAGCTTGCAAGTAGAAGTAAAAATTCGTCTGACTGGAATGACAAAACACTTACAGAAATGCATTCAATTCAAGAAAAAATTGGCAAATTCCTTGAAGATTTACGGCATGACACGCCTACAGGTAAATCTCTTATTTTTATACTTATATATTTATGGGAGGGGGATGTTAAAAAAATGTCAGTTTTCGCCTTTAAGTTATATTTGAATAGACCTTGAAAAATTATTATTTAGGTTTTTAAAAAAAGAAACAGTTGTTTGTCTAACAAGTCATAAGAAAATTATTAGAATGGCTTAAATAAAATTAATATTGTCAGTTTTGACTGTATATTTGTGATACTTTTGACAAAAATAAAGAATTATTAAACTCATCATTAGATTGATTATATCAAGAGTTGAGTGATTTTGAATTTGTAATTATGAAAGAATCAGTACAGAGTGAAAAAAAATGTGGACAAATCTCGAAAAATATAAAAGATATCGAAAAATGTTTCAGTTGGGACTGAAATAGTTTCCAGAGGGGACATATTTTGTTCATGTTGTTTTCTTTCTAGGCAAAAAGATATGAAAGTCACTTTTTTAAATGAAATTAATTTTTTTAATATGATAGTATGATTCCTCTAATTATTCTGCTTATAAAAGTATTAAGGTAGATATATTTAAAAAACAAGTTTATGAGATATTTTATACTCTATTTTGACATACATATCAACATAAAATATTAAATATTTTAATATTTTGAACTTTTTTGTGTTACATTATATATATTCTTTCACAATTACAAGTTCGTAATCGCCTAACCCTTTAATGTGATTAGCTTATAAATTCTTCGTTATTTTCATTTAATAAAATCACAAACATACAATCAAAGCTTAAGAATCATTAAATTCATTTAAGTCATTTTCTAGCAATGTTCACTTCTCGAATAAATAATTGTTATTTCCTATTTTTGAAAACCAAGAAAATAGTTTTTCCAGATCTATTTAGATAAAACTTGGGGGTGGAAGTTGACACATTTTTAACACCCTCTTTTATATAAATGAAAAATCTATTCTTCGTAGTTGAATTAATATACACTTGTTACGCTTAAAAAAAAGGTTATATATATATTTTTTTTTTTTAATTTAGTGAGAAAGCGAAAAAATTTTATTGTAGTTCAGTGCAGCAACAAAAAACAAACTTGAAAATTCATTTAATATTTCTTTTTAGGTTTAACGCCGGCAAAAAAAGAATATCAATATCCACGACACCTTACTGCAACTTCACCACACGAACGAATTATTCAGAGATTTAGAGAAACAAGAAATTATCTCGAATCTTCCGATGAAGTAAATATAAATTCAGAAATTACATATTGAGATACATTGTAGGAATTATTGAAAATATATAAATATATATTATATATTTACAGGAAACAATATTGGTCAACAATAACTCGCCGAAGAAGAAATGTCCAAAGACAAATTAAATACTTCAACTGGTAATCAGTTGCATTTTATACTTAACAATAAGAATTATAAGAATTATGTATACATTATTAATAATTATATACATTAGGTCTATTATAAGGATATTTTCTTACAATGATAGAATGTAATTAATGAAATTCTAAATAAATCTTCGACAAGAAATAGTTCACACAAATCTATTGCAATAAATTATATAAAGATATCGTTATTCTTAGTATCAATATGTAAGTTAAATATTAACACACATGAATTGACTGTATAATTATTTTTATAATAAACATAAATAAATATTGTATTCAGATTGAACTGATATTGAATTTAACAATCATTTTATGATCTTTTTCCCGACCAGTGAAAAAAATTGAAATTTTGCAAATTTTATTCTTTTTTTATAATTTATATATACGATATATATACATAAGCTATTCAATAATCAATTACAGCCACTTGCACTTAACACATAAAGAAATTTTAACCGTTTATTATACCGTTAGGGAAAAAAAAATTTATTACAAAAATATATAATACAAAAAATGAATCTTTTGTATTTATGTATAGAATTATAAGCATTAAAATTATATACTGTGAACGAAAAATATCCATTTTATTTATGGTGTAGGTGTGAACGAAAGATTCATTGGCGATAATTGACTTCCAGGTGTTACATCCGTTCGCGCTCTTTGCTCAATCACAGGATCCGTTTCATTCATATCATCCACCTAGAAAAATAACGAAATTTAATTGTTTTGCTAATTACTATTAAATAATGTTACTTACCACCATAGAAGTTTCTTCAACTTTCACTCTTTTTTCAGCGATGGTTCGTAATAGCACCTTTGCTTCCTCTTTTGTTTCATCAAACTGAAGGCACTTCTGTGCATAGTGATTAGCTTGATCCAATTGTTCCTTCTTTAAATGATACTGTGTGAGATATTTATATGCGTGACTTAGTTCTGTTCTATCGACACTTCGAAATTCATCCATTACAAAATCTGTATAAGCTGCCGCTGCATGATCGTGTTCTCCTAATTTCTCATACAGTCTGTAGCAAAACAAAAAATATACATATATTATTTCTATCATTTCGGTACTACATATCGGATACATACGTTGCTAATTTTAAGAGTGCCATTCCTTCTATATCGCCTACATTGCATGCCTTGTAATAACATTTGAGTGCATCTTGAATTTTATCCTGCTTTTCATATGCTTCGCCCAAAGCTAGAACCATCCTACTATCATGGGGCCTTAAAAGCTGAGCTTGTTTATAATAATATAATCCATAAAACGGCATTTTCAAAATTTCGTATGTCTGACCCAAACCATACCATGCTCTATAGTCTCGTCTGTTCACCTCTAGCAAGTTGAAAAATATAAATGAAAAATGTGATATGTTGCGGATGAAAACAAAAAATATGCAAAGAATTTACCAATTGCCTGTCTATAACTATGAATGGCACCATTGGTATTTTTCATTTCCATAAATTCATGACCTAACAATGTCCAAGCTGATAAATATTGAGGATTCATTTTTAATGCTCTGTGAAAATACATCACTGCTTTTTGATGATCAGCTCTTAAACTGTAATAATTTCCTAAAAGAGACACCATTTTTTAAATATTTCTTAAAAATATATTTTCCTTAAATATGAAATTGTGCTTTTCAAAGAGATGCATAATACGTACCAACTATACAACAAGTTTCTAATCTGTATTTATCTATCTCGGTAGCCCTGTGTGCCAAATCTGCTAATTCAACTTTCATTTCTTTCACATAAAGTAAATTCGAATATGTATCCATATTATCAAGGCAATATGGATCTTCATCTATTATTCTTTTAAAAGTTTCTATTGCATTATCAACATCTAAAATAAAAAATGTTTTTATGACATGATATTCAAGCAACTTATTGCTTATTATTAGAAGATATTATTTAGAAGAAAATATATTTCAAATAATTATGAATATGTGCGATAGATTTAACTAAATTCTAAAATCAATTTATATAATCAAAAAAGAAAATTGACTCAAAATATTTCAATAAAGATTATAAACAGTTGTTTATTCTAAATACTGAATTCGCTAACTTGCCTCTTCTATAATGCACTGCAATTGCAGTTTGAGCTAAAACATAACCATTTTTCTGGAAACCCATCGATTGCAATTGACAATATAACGCTAAGCCTTCATCTATGAGTTGTAATTCTAAGTACATGTGTGCCATAAAGAAATATTTCATCCAATGATTAGGAAGACATAAACTCTCCAGCTTCTCCCTGTCTGTGATTAACGCAGCTAGTTCTAACCATGCACCCCAATGCATAGGCTCCTTATGAATAGATTCCACTAGAACATCTGTAGCTTCTCTAATGAGTTGCAGTTTCTTCAACGTTACACCAAAAAGATATAATCCATAACCATCTAGTTTTGATGCCAAATGATCTGACCTTAGATCAGCACAAAGGTACTTTAGAGTCTCGTTCTTCAGAGGATCTGGCGGTACATCCGTCATGTCATCTATCTTTTTTTTCTCTCCTGATAAATAACGTGAATACAAATGTAAAAATCTAATCTTAGGACTTACACAGTCCATTGTGAAATAAGCTGCTCTATCGTATTCCTTTAGATCAAAGTATGTTTTAGCTAAGGTATAGATATCCTCTGCTTCGCTGACCTCTAGTACATTGGCATGTATAGTCAAATCATCTATATCTACATTTTTCAAAGAATAATTTAATTCCGCTAACCTATAACAAAGAGACATGAGTGTGGAATTCTAAAAGTGTACGCATAAAGGGAAAATGTAATACATTTATTCAAGTAAAAATTCACCATTTGGTAGTGTGTAGCAAACCGCGTTGGGAGCATTCGCGTATCGCATGCAGAAGATCTGATTTAACCTCTTTAAGATTGAACTTCACGGATTCCTGCATTTTGCTTAGCTTAATTGATTCTTCTACGTTACGTCACTTACAAAAATAACAGCATTTAATGTTACACAGCCAGAAATAAATTCTTGTTTAATTAATCTACATTTCTTAATGTGACTTGCTCGAATGCCGGCACACTCTATTCATACATATATACACACACATATATACTTAATTCAAAATAAATATTCGTGCATGGATCTAGAGAGAAACCTCTGATAAAACCTACTAAAGGCTGCTGCATATAAAACCATTTAAACGCGTAAATAAAAAAATAGTATATTATTTTTGCTAAATAAGATAACATTTAGCAAAATATGTATTGAATATTTTATCGATCAAAAAAGACTTTTGCGCTAAATTATTGTGGTTGGAGATTTTCATGAACACTTGCCTTTTCCAAATGACACATTTTGTCGCATTTTGTAAATATACAGATGTGGACTGTCAACATGTGGAATAATACAAAGAATTATACTCTGAATTATAAGAAAGAAAATATTTAATAAAGAATATAATTCAAATATATATATATATATATATATATATATATATATATATATAT
>NW_017305705.1:24808-37285 GCF_001594115.1 Trachymyrmex septentrionalis
TATCCAAACTCTTATTATGTTATTAAACGAGAACTTTTATCGTGCGTGTACACACATTGTGAGATTGGATTTTCTGAATATATGTATATGTCTGAGTGAAAGCAAAAATTTCGAAATAACTTTCAAAATATAACTCTATTTATAAAGCAGATTTATAAAGAATTCAAAAAATCTTATGAGCATATATATCTTTTGCAGGGTGCAAATTCCCATGGTCAACTTGGACAAGGTTTATTATCCGAGCAATTTGTTCTACCTCAAGAAGTTGATTTATCCAAATGTTCCTTGAAGCCAGAACTCATCAGGAAAATTGTTGGTGGTGCTGGACACACATTGATTTTAGACACGAATGGTCATGTTTATTCCTGTGGTTTAAACAACAAAGGACAAGCTGGAAACATCAACATCGAGCAAGAATATATTCTAATATTTCAAAGAATATGTGCTCTTGAACATGAAGTAGTGATTGATGTCTGCTGTGGATGGGACAGTTCCATGGCATTAACAAGGAATGGTGAATTATATGTATGGGGTTCCAATCGTTATGGACAATTAGGTTTGGATCCTTCTGTTTTTCCTTCAATACCTCATCTTCGCAAAATTTCATTTGACAAAAAAATAAAGAATGTTTCAATGGGTCTGCGACACACCGCCATAGTAACAGAGAATCATGAACTTTATGTTTGTGGATCAAATAATAGAGGACAATTGGGTTTGATTAATCCAGAAACCATGAAGCCTTACACTCTTCTTGGTGCATTCACCAAAGGTATATAACAAACCATACCTTGAATAATTTTTATTTTGTAAAAATAAATATATAAATTAAAAAATTCTAAAGATATGAAATTTCCTCGAATATCTATTAATATATTTTTTTATTATTTTTTATATTATTTTATAGTGTATTAGTTTTAATATTTACTTATCACTCTTATAAGTTTACACATTTTATATCATTTATTTTATCACTTGTAACTTAAATAGTCACGCCGACAACTTTTATTGAAAATACATTTTATTATAAAAAAATGAAAATATTTCCACTTAATTAAAACACAGGTGAACAGTTGCAGAACAGACAATGCAAGGAAACGTGGAAAATGTTACCTGTGGTCAATATCATACTATAGTCCTAATAAAAAGGCAAACATATAATATATATGTCTTTGGTGATAACAAGCACGGACAGCTAGGATTTTTTTCTAAAACTTCTTCTGAAACACGAATATTGCAACCTCTATGTATTCCGCTCTCTAGCATACAACATGATACACTAATTCAAATTCATACAGGCTGGAGTCACATAAATATCTTGAGCAGTAAGTAAACTAAATTCACTTTGTGTTTTTTCGCTACATATATTAAACTGTTTATATACATATTAAAATATACATATAATTCCAGATGGTATTATTTTTTCGTGGGGAAGAAATGACTATGGTCAATTAGGCCGTTCTTTACTGAAATCACAAAATGAAATTTCTACGGAAGAGAGACTTCAGTATATAGAAAATATCCCGAAAGTCATTCAACTTTCAGTTGGATCAGAGCATAATGTTGCTTTAACCGGTAAATTATTATATATGATAAAAATGTACAAATGCTAAAGAAATAAAAGACATGTCAAATAATTACAATTTTATGTAATTGGAATTTTATTTTATAATATATATATCATGATAAATAATTTAATTTTACAGATAATGGAGCAGTGCTGTGCTGGGGCTGGAACGAACATGGAAACTGTGGTAACGGAAACACGGAGAATGTTTTACGACCAGAATCTCTTCCAGTGCCATCTAATTCTGTTGTCATTCTCGTGGGTGCTGGCGCAGGACATTCATTCGCTGTGCTAAAAGACACTAGCTAATTGCAACATTATATTATTGCATAAATTTGTTATTTATTAAATATTAAATCGTATACCTGCAATAAAGTATTTTTATAAATATATCTTGATGTTGCTGGTCAATTCGTTATTTTATTGCAGTATTATAAAGCGAAGATAAGTAAAATCAATGATGTAAAATTCCTTATTCATTTTCCACATTTTATATACAGTAGATATAACGTAAGTTTCATTCTCTAATATAAAGATTAAATATAAATGCATAAAAACGATATTTTTACATAATTTAACTGTTAGTTTTATTTTTCTAATATAAAGATTAGGGGCTAATTGTTCCATCTTCGGGTAAACTATTTGGTAATTTATCTGTTACTGGAACAAAAGAATAACAACATAAAAGAGTAAGACAGTGAGCTAAAGTTTACCGAAAGATGAAATAATCCAGCGTAAATGTAAATGCATAAAGGCGATCTGATTTTGTTATGTAGACAAAACAGAAGTTATAAAATGAACAAATCTTTATCAAGAGAATAATAATAAAAATGATTATATTACCGCGAAACAGAACATAAGAAAAGTTATAATAGATCAGATAAAATCATCTTTCATAAGACAATCAGAAATTTATAATCAATCCTCTGCATAGTTAGCCCGAAGACAGTATAGAAAATATACGTATAACTTCACCTGCAGCAATACCACCTGCCAGTAGGCAACTGTCAATGAAACGTATTGGAAAGGAGACATTTGTTTCCTTCGCTTTGCGAGATAATCCCGCAGCAAAGGAACCTAACGTAAAATAGTTCGTTGAATTATTTTTTAAACAACACTTAATAAAAAGATGCTTCGATCACGTTCTCAAAGCAGCTTGTAGTAAGTTAAACCGAAAACATGTGATTTATTTTTAATTTTATGTCGCCATTTGACATATCATAAATAAATCATAAACAAACCTTAAATTAAATGTCTATTTTTTTATTAGTGAGCAAGAAGCGAAGTTTGTACAAGATCGCATAACTGGCGTGGAAAAACACTTCGCCGAGCTGTGCTCAATATTTGCGGCGTTCACCAGAAAAGCTGCCAGGTGCTCTTCTGACTAACAAACCATATCGATTATTTTTCCTTAGTGACATATTCTTATTTCCCATTGTTTTGACAACGATGTGCTTCGTTTCGTTCACTATTTACTAATTTATTTTTTCAGATTGCGTGATAAAAGCGATGAGGTGGCTAAAACAATACAAACTTACGCAGATTCTGAAGTCGTAAATCGATCAATGAGCGCAGGCCTAGCAAATTTTTCTGCAACATTATCAGTTATCGGTGATTATAGGTAAAACGTAAAACTAGATTTTGTTTCAAATAATTATGTTTTCTTCGTAATGCATAAAAAATGCTAACTTTTTTGTAAATAATTTTTACGTTTAGTATTGACATACATAACTAAAAAAATAAAAAATTATAGCGTTGCTATTTTCATTAATAATAAAATTTATAAAGGTCTTTATTTTTTTCTATTAAATCATAGCTTTTTATTACTCGACTGCGAAAAATTATCAGAAGACTTTTAACTAATCTTTTAAATAATCTTCATTTGATTTATCTGTGCTATTTTAATTGTATTATGTTTTATTTTTTGCTTTAACATATTATTTTGATTTATACTTTTGCTTTTAAAATTATCGATCTGCTCTACAGAGATGCGGAAGTACAAAGATTGGATTCCAAAGTGATTGTACCTCTTTCACAATACGCAATGATTTGCAAACATGCCCGCGATGATGTAAAAAACACATTTGCAGCACGCGACAGAGAACTTACAAGACGAAGACATTTGGACAAAGTTCGAGAAAGAAATCCCAGAAATCGTCAAATGATAGTATCCTTATAATTAAAAATTTATTTCAACATTAGTTAATTTTAATTATAACTTAATTTCTATGCCTTTCGTAACAATAAAGCAAAACGTTAAATTAATAATTAAGAACAAGATATTAATATTAATAAAATAATTTTAAAGTGACATAAAAAACTAGTTTGTCGTTTCAAGAATATCTTATATTATAAATCTTTAATTGAAAAAGAATATCAGTCTCAAGCTGAGTCGGAGCTGACGAAAGCGTCCATCGAAGTATCCCGAGTGGTAAAAGGCCTGGAGGAACAAATCGACTCATTTGAACGACGAAAGTTGCACGATTTGAAGTCTATACTTTTAGATTTTGTCACTGTCGAATTGAGCTTTCATACAAAAGCTCTCGAACTTCTGACCAAAGCATATCAAGATGTTGCAGCTATTGACGAAGTTAAAGATATTGAGGTGAGATAGAAGATCATTTCAATTTTTTTCTAAATTGTGTCTCTGGTTAAAGTTAAGAAAGAATTATATTTATAAAATATAGTAGTCAATATTGTTTATCCTTTAACATGCAGGACTTTCAAAACGCGAGAGGAGAAATGAACGGGGTAAACTTGCTTTAAATTGATATTTGTTATTATGATTTAATGAGAAAGATTTGACATTTCAATATTAAACTTTGCTGTTAAATGCTGATGCAATTTTATAATCATTATTCAAATAAAATATTACTTCTATATTTAGGAATTTCGAGACACATTACGAGTTCCCGATTCTGTTGCACGATTAGACACAGTCGGCAGAACTTCATTTCGACAGGCTTACTCGTTAACAAACTTAGCCACTCGATTCGCATCTTCGCCCTCGGCGTCACAGAAATTAGCTAATCGAGGAACCGAATCTGCTGTAGGTGTAAAATTTGAATACATATCGCTCTGCAGTTTATTTTTGGATTCTAATATGGCAAATTTTAGGATTCTATACGAACTGCATACACAAACTCTTCAGAGTCGGTTCAAGTTGAAGAATATCCAGATAGCACAGAGGAAACGGAATCAGAATCAATTCGAGAGAAGCCTGTGAGAACTAGGCAGAAATCTATGTAATTTCAATTCTCCTTTTAATATTTTGCATTTTTATCTTTTTAGAAAAGAGTGTCAAAACGCGCTGGATACAAAGTAAAGAAACGCTTCATTCTCAGACCCGTCCCAGCAATTCCTACATGTCAGAAGTCTTTAATGTCATCTATAATATATCGCATACCTTACAGATTGAATCAAACAAAGTAAACATTTTCTTACACTTGCATAATGCTTATTTGTATTAATTTAAACGTCTTTGTAAATGC
This sequence comes from Trachymyrmex septentrionalis, assembly GCF_001594115.1. Classification (NCBI taxonomy): domain Eukaryota; kingdom Metazoa; phylum Arthropoda; class Insecta; order Hymenoptera; family Formicidae; genus Trachymyrmex; species Trachymyrmex septentrionalis. The sequence goes on from NW_017305705.1 coordinate 29,864, forward strand.
GGTAGTAATGTAACATTGTTTTAAAAAGATAAGAGAAACTTCATTGAGACAAAGATAATATATAAGAATCAATGTAACCTGCACTCCATTGAAGTTGAGTAATCTAATTGTTATATTGGTTTAGTCGATATCTCAGTTATCTGAAACGAGAATTGAAATAATATCAAAATATATTTCTAAAAAAGTGTAAGTTTATTTTCTGTATTGTAACAAAAGGATGGATATCTCACTATCTGTATACATTTTTTTTCCATGACAATAAAGTACAACGATACTTTAGATAAGTCGTTATTTATAGATGAGTGCATTGAAGAAAGAACGAGCTTATTTATCACCTCCTTCGACTCCTGCTTGTGTCATTAGGTCTGCGATATTTTTTTCCAGGTCGTCTATTCTGTTACCCATTTCATCTAGTATTTCTTATTAAGGATCTTATAATAATTATATATTTGTAGTAACAATTAATACTATAAATAAACATATGTTAACTTTTATGAATAATATTATAATAAATATATGTTAGCTTGTATAATATTTAATTCAATTAATAATCAAATAAAGGGTGACATGAATACAGTTAAAAAATAAATATAGTTGAGGATATTTATATACAAATAATACACATATCAGGTTCTTTTTACCTACACTTTTGTGACTTTCTTGAATGGCTCGTCTTCTTTTTTTTTTTTTCAACAAAAAAGGAGATGAACCATGCAAGAAATTCAGCTAAAAAGAACACATTTATTAATCTCTTATAAACAACTAGTTGGAATATAAAAGCATATGCTAATAAAATTTTAAAGTCACATAGACACAAAGTTGTCTTCCTGATTATTGAAATTAACAGAAGCATGACTTATACAAAATTAATAACAAAAAAAAACAGTTATACTTTGCTTTTTACTACTTACGTTCAGAGATAAATAAGCTACTTAGCGATACAGCAAGAAACTTGACATGCACTAATAGAGACAATCCCAGTTACATGATACTATATGACAAAATGTCAACACATGCTTTTTCCACAAATACCGCTTCAAGCTTGCAGCACCGTTTTAGGTTAAGCATGGTTAAGCAAAAAAAAAAGGATATTTCTTCCTATGATCTGGTCAGACATGGTTTGAAACTTGTCCTGCATGTTCTGCAACAGCGTTTGCACCTGCAAAGGAGTCAACGTAGCGTCAGGATCGCGTCGCGACGGATCGTCCCTGGATGCGTCATCGTCATCCTGTGTGTAAATACGCGGACTCACGTATTGCGTCAGCTCCTGCATGTTCTTCGGATCGGCGCTGTTGCCCATCCCATAGCTGTCGACGTCCTCGCCCTTGTGATCCTGTTTGACATCGGCCATCCTCGACGTTTTAACCGGAGGGGGAGAAAACGAGAATTAAAGCTCGGCTCGTCCGGTCCGGTCCAATGCAATGGATCCTCCCGAGCGAACGCGTGCGACGCCGTATCTAATTATCTACCTGCCGTGTGCTCGCTCGCGGTCTTTGGTGTCGATCGGTGCTAAGCACCGTCGATTGATCCAACAATGTACTCGTTTCGATCCCCGACGACGTTGACGGGACGCTGGTAATGAATGACGTGAAATCCGGAAATTAAATTTTCAAATGTTGTCTCTTTTTTGCACAAATTGCACAAATTTTATTGCAACTTTTTCCTTTAATTAGAAATGTAAAAAAAAACCAAGATTTTTCCTTGCAATTAGAAGTAAAAACTTAGTAAATTGAACATCAGTTTGTACACTGAAAAAATATTTTTTATCAAAACTCTGAAAAAAGATGGTTCTCCGTGGCTATCGCTTAGTTATTATATTATATATTCATTGTTTACAACTATTTTTGCACAAAAATCTTTTGGATGAATGCAAAAAACTTTAAATTAATTTTATAACAATAATAATATATGTCGCCATATGTCCAAAAAAAATAAATCGGAGTAAATAATTTTCAAGACTAAAGCAAGACTCTAAGCAGAACAAGTCATTATATATGATATCAAAATAACTTCAAATTATTAAAAATCATTTTTCAATAATTTCAGATTTATTTTAATATTTTGACGTTATTGTTTGACTTGTTCTGTTTGAGAAAGTAAAGAATTGATTTTTACTCAATTTTTTACTCAGATTTTTTATCTCTACTCCCTATACAGTATAGAATTTGCAGCAATATTGTAACTTTTGTGCTGTAGGAATTTTAATCATGCTGTGGACGCAAAAGCAAAAATTTATATTTAAAAGTCTAATAAAATAATATATGCTAAAAATTTCCTAAAAAAGTTTATACTTTTGTTACTCTTGATTTTTATTTTGCCAACGTATGACACGTGTGGATTTATGTAATTTGTAGATTTACAATAAGAGAAAAACATGCTTCTCACGTGTATACATTGTAAAGAAACTAGAGCTTATTTTTAAATTAACCTTAAATCATGAGAACAAATATATGCTGGTAAAGGCAGTTGAAAACGTGACATATACGAGTCTTCCGCAATTTGTAGAACGTCATACGATTGATGAATCATATTTTATGCTCCGTATTCAAACTTGTTTGTCTTTGACTTTATTTTGACGCAATTGACGCTTATTGCAAAATCGGCAATAGAATAGAACTATAAACTGACCATAAATCTATTTGTTTCAACTTTTATGTCCTTGTGCATTTTATTTCACACAAACAAATTTAAGCATCTCGGAAAAAAATAATAAAATCTAATCTGAAACGTAAATCTGTTTACGTAATTGCAACAACAGAATCCGTATTTACTCTTCTCTTCTTTAACGTCATAACTTGCGTTTATCGATGATTTAAATCGCTCCGTCTAATAATATGTTTTTCAAATATGTAAATACAGGAAGAGGAAATTACGGTCTATCAGAATAATGCTTACGAAAGCGTGCCAATAGAATAATACTTTTTGTCCTCATCCGTCGCTTCGATTGGCTGATCGCGATATCATCTACTTCGACGCATGAGGCGATATCAGCTGTTTACTATAACTGAAGCAAACGAACAGTGACGAGCATAGGATATTTCTACTTTGTTAGATCAAGAGACGGAAGAGAAATTGTTCGTCGAGTAACAGCTAAGTTCATTTAATTTCCAAGATACACGTGTTTCTTTCCTGCGAGAATCCGCCTGTCGTTTTAAAATCGTAGCCGCGACAAACAATGCGCCTGGCAGCTCTCCTAAGCGTGATAATTATTCTCTTGCTCATGCAACTGGTGAGACCCTGGCACGCCAAAACTAAACAAATATCGCCCGTTATTTTAGGTGAGTCATAAAAGCGTCTTATTATTGTCCATATACATCATATTTTATCTGAGATATCTTGGTATCCTTAAGATGTTCAGGAAGGGCATAGAGACGTTCTCTGGATGTCTTTAGGATATTCCTTGGAGATCCGTGATATGTGTATGAGATATTTTTGAAAGCGTTTACTCGTCGAAAGTTATCATGACCCTTTCTGTCTGCACTTTAGGGCTCGAAACGGCTCTGAAGTGCCGCTTTGTATGATTATCTCCTTTGATGATATGACTCTTATCGTAGTGTCATAAAACTTCAGAGATATCGACTTATTAAGACATTACAAAGAGTACGTCTACTTACAAAGGAAAACGATATTCCAGTTCCAGGTGATGGCGGCAGTCAGGTCGAGGCAAGGATTAACAAGTCATCAGTGGTGCATTATATCTGCACGAAAATATCCGACGATTATTTTAATTTATGGCTGAACATGGAACTACTTGTACCTGTCGTGATAGACTGCTTTGTACGATCATTTTGATTTACCATGCATAGCTCTAGTCTTTTTCTAGCTGAATAATTTGAAAGTAATTTTTAATCCTATTACAGATAGATAATCTTAAATTGAATTATGATAATGTAACAAGGACGACTAGCAATCAACCTGGAGTAGATATAAGGATACCAGGATGGGGTAATCCATTTGTAGTTGAATATATAGATCCCAGCAGGGCCTCGCCAGGCTCGTATTTCAAGGATATTGGAAATATGTTGGTAAACGATTTAGGATACATCAGGAATTTATCGATACGTGGTGCACCTTATGATTTCAGAAAAGGACCTAGTATGTAGAAAGATATCAATAAATTGTTTCATACAGGCATTACATGCTAGCATTTAGTATCATATATTTTATTCGATTGTACTACAAATTTACCGAGATAAAGACCTTAAACTACAGGTGAAAATGAAGAATTCTTTGCTAAATTGAAAACTTTAGTCGAAGAAACATATATAATGAATAATAATACGCCAGTGACGCTACTGGTTCACAGCATGGGTGGACCTATGACTCTTATAATGTTACAACGTCAAAGTCAGAAATGGAAGGATAAATATATAAATGCCTTTATCACACTTAGTGCTGTATGGGCAGGATCTGCCAAGGCTATTAAAGTATTTGCCATTGGTAAGCGTATCAATCTTATTTGTATAATCTTATTTGCTTGTAATGATTAATAATCAATTATTGTTGAATTATTGATAAATAAGCAGATAACTTGAATTCAGAATATAAATTTTTCAATTATTATCTGTTTTATGAGATATAATGCTTTACATACACATTTTTTTGTGTCTAATACAGGAGATAACTTAGGTGCATATTTTCTTCGTGAAAGTGTATTAAGAGACGAACAGATAACGAGTCCAAGTTTAGGATGGCTGTTACCTTCAAAACTACTTTGGAAAGACACAGAGATTTTGGTGCAATCGGATCAGAAAAACTATACGTTGAGCAATTTACAACAATATTTTATGTACAGTGGATTATTTAGACTATTATATATCTGCAATTATTATATATTTTGTCCGCAAATATTTTTAAAGAAATTTTCATTTACAGAGACATAGACGTTCCTAACGCTTGGGAATTCAGAAAAGACAATGAGAAATATCAATTGGATTTTACGGCACCAGGTGTTGAAGTACATTGTTTATACGGCAACAAAGTGGACACAGTAGAAAAGTTTGTATATATGTATAACATTTTGTTTTATTTATATTCATAATAAGAGAAGCCGTTTAAAATTCGTATTTATTTTTTGCAGGTTGTACTATAAACCAGGTACGAGTATAAATGGTTACCCTAAATTAATAGTTGGAGATGGCGATGGAACAGTGAATATAAGGAGTTTGGAAGCATGCACACTTTGGCAGAGGTCACAAGTAAAACAAATTTATAATCAAAGTTTTTCTGGAGTAGATCATACTGAGATTTTAAGAAATCGTGATGTTTTGGCATATATTAAAACAGTTTTAAAAGTATAATATAATTTTTATTAGTAATAAATTTTAAAGAATGACAAATAGAATTTAGTGACGTCACTATATTCTTGTAACATTTTTTGCTCTTGCTACCGATGAGATAATAGTATCTCGTCCGTGCTAATCTTGATACGAATTAATATTAGAACTTCAATATAAAATGATTTTAACAAGATTAAAAGATTTCATTAATTTCATGAAGTAAATTCATTTCTTGAAAATTTATTGACTAAAAAAATACGATAGCGTATTGAAAATATATTTTTATTAACTACATTGTTCATTAAAATATATCATTACATAACATAGCAGCAAATATCAATTGGGAATATTATAAAGTGGTGCAGTTACAAAAAACTTTTTCTAAATGTCAATACTTCCACTCATTTACTGGCATATAGCCATGCGCTCTCTCTCTATAAATATAATACTTTTATCTCCTCCTTATGTGTACATATTTATATATTCAGTATATATTATCAATTTTTATATTGCATGATCTCACATGAAACAAAGAGTGATTAACATGACTAGCGATATATAGTAATAATATGCTATATATAAAGTGTTTCTATTTGTATAATAACATATTTTTTTAGTCGCTGATGCAGCACAATTAGAATAACAATGAAATCCAAGTTTCTTAAGTTACTAGTCATAAATTGATTATATTATAATTATATACGTTATATTTACACTGATTCATAATTGTGATGAATACTCATAAAATACTAAAGAAATTTAATGTAAAAAATATTTCCTTAAGAAATCTGGTAGTGTTTCGGCATCAAGCCAAGCAGTGATACTACCGTGTTCTTTTACACGAACCGACTATATTAACAAACGTTGATTTTAAAATGTTTACAACTTTAAAATTTTCTTATTGTAATACACAATATGTATATATAGTAACTTGTATTTTTTTGGTATAAATAAGTCTATATATTTTAGTAAATACATGGATTTACAATAAACTTTTGTAGAAATTTAATGTACTGATAAAAATATATTTATCAGCACATTAAATTTCTACAAAATTACATTCATGTATAAAATGGTGAAAAATAAATATTCTACATAAAATGTAAGTAATCGATATCATATTCTTTTGATATCAAATCTGATAAACTAGACAATACATAATTACATATATATTTCTAAGATAAAATGGTATATCATAAAGAAGATGATAATAAACGAATGTTGTTAAAAAATAAAATGTTTTTATTATTGATCACATAATGATTAAACTTAATTTTTCTTTGCGAATATAATTATAGATAAAATTGTTCCTAATCACAGATCATAACAACGTAATTATAATAATAAATATTACGTATGAAACATTTTTATTTACATTTTATCTATTTGATATCCCATTTAGGTCCAAACCTTTAGCAATTCTGAATATTTGAAATTGCTACTTTTTTTCTATAAATTTTCATATATTTATAATTTTTTAACATATAGTAAAAAGTTCATATTAGCCTCCAGAACACAGCATAAAGGCAGCATAGGAATGCACAAGATTCTGACTCATGTATCCTAGAACAAATTTTTGCTCAAATACTGACAACCAAACTTTTAAGTTCCTAACAACACATACTCCTTGCTTCATTTCTTTGGTGCTTGCTTTTATATAATTTTTAAATCTTGTTCCAAATTGCAGCGGGTATTGAAGAAGTGGAGGGTTTCTGCTTTAGAAAATATGTAAAAATTCTAGTTTTTTTTTACAACAAATAATATCTCTTAATGTCAGTTAAGCCCTGTCGAGGATCTTATGAAAGCATATATTCCCAAAGCTAAAATAGTTACAACAGTAATAGTTTTATAACTTCTAATACGATAAGATATCCTTGGCGTTGCTTGAACAATTTTTAATTTTCGTTGTCTTTCTCTCTCTTGTCGGCTTGCTTCTGCTTTTGCCTTCCATTCTTGCTCTTTAATTTTTCTCTTATGATCATAATCTCTGACATCATTACTGATAGATTCAGGAGGATATTGTCGATACAGATTCTTTGCTTCTACTAAAAGAGTTTCAAATGGTAAGTCGTCGGGTAACTGAAAACATAAATTTGAAATAATTCTATTGTCTTTCTTCGATTCTTCTCCCCCCCCCCCCCCC
>NW_017305705.1:37385-40780 GCF_001594115.1 Trachymyrmex septentrionalis
TTTTCTTTTATTATACTTACCGTACATAATACTTTATGTGTATGCCCCATGTCGGGCGTAGTATTAAAAATTTCTGTAGCTCTGTGTGCCACAATTACTGTACTTAAATAGAGAGGCATAAGTGGGGGACTACCCAGGAAAAAATCAAATAATCTATGTAACAATTTTCGGTTTTCTGCAAACTTGTGTGCATACCATGTTGTGTATTCAGCCAAAGCAAAGTGTGGAAACAGTTCTACACTAGAGTAAAAAGAAACGTTGCTATTAGTAATGAGATTATTAATACTAGCAAGTTTATAAAATAAAAATTAATCAAAACAAAAAAATAAAATAAGTCTTAAATAATTTATATGTATACAGAATATTATTAAATTAATATAAAATACAATATAAAAGTTTAAGATATGTTTTTAATGGAGAGAGTTTTTAAAAGACTAACTTTTCTAAATGTTCCAAAAGCGTAGGATGTACTCTTTCCAACAATGCAAATATAAAGAATAACTCTTGATTCACTTTTTCCATAGTTTTTTCCATGAATCTTTCCAGGAATTCTAGCGAGATACTTTCAAGCACATATAAGCCTGCTTGTAATCCCATCACAACTAACACAGTTGCTGCCACATCATTGTATCCCTGGTAGTAACTAAGTACAAATTATTTCATTTTATATTATAATAAAACATAAATTATATATAACATACATATATATATATATATATATAAATTTATTATAAATTAATAATAAAGTACTCATGTTTAAATATACTAACTTCAATTGGGAATGTCTATGAAGTACCCAACACATAAGTTGAGTTAACTGCTCTTGAAAATTTTCCGTCTCCTTTTCTGTTGCGCTCTGTGAGACATGACTACCGCTACGTGCCACATCCTTCAATATCTGCTGATAAATCTCGTTTGGTATATAAGTATGTACAGTTTCTAGTCCGTTAATGGATGTAGGTTCCAATTGTGCCAGGCGCAAAAGTTTCGGCCACAGTACCCTTCGTACATCATCTACAGATCATCCTCATGATTTCAAGACTTAGTCATAGAGAATAAAATTATTCTCAAAAAGGAACCATTTTAAGTACATAGGCGATATTAGCAAACTAGCACTTGGGATACCATCTGTATCCAAAAACTACAATGATAATTATGTAGAAGATCAAAACCTGGAAAATTCTCTTTCAACAAAATCCTAAAGAACGAAATTATCAGTTTGTTAAGGTTCCTTGTTGATCATAATTGACGTCACCTGGGCAAAATACCATTAACGAAACCCTCGCTACTACAGCCAAGTAGTTTTAGCTCTCCTAATGTGAGATCCGGATTGGCGATGCTGCCACGGATCACGCTCATCTTCATCCTCTCGCGGCTCGTAAGGATGTCCGTCACACCGTGGTCGTCCTCGCGAGTCAGCACACCATTCCGCTGTTTGCCTGCTGTGGCCACGTCGGTGAGATCTGGTATCTGTGGCGTAACGCCGTCGTGCCATGCCTTCGTGGAGTCGGACAGGATCACGAGGGGCACGCGATCGTGCAAGTCGGTTGTCGCCCAGCTGTCTGTTTTTGTTGAGAGATTCACCGGCGACGCCGACTCAGGCACGTTCCTTCTGCGTACTTTGTTGTGGTTATGATTTTCGGTTGACGTTGACGCTTCCATCGAAGACTGTATCAGGGACACCTCTTCGTTCTCGGCCTCCATAATTTCGCGGTGTCGAGATGGATTTACGCCAGATACGCTAGTACGCGTGTCATAACACTGATAATTTAATTGGAATTCCCGAAAATTCTTCCAATTAACGGATCGCAGCTGATCCGTCAGGAATGACAGCAAATGGCACACTAGAGACGCCAGTTAGACGAATTGGTTGCTGTCATAGCTCCGTAATTCGTATGTATGTACAGCTATCTATAGCTAAAGTTACAGCTGCAATACCGACAAAGCAATATTAAACATAATCAACAATTTAATTTATGGAAGTTCCAAAATTTGAACTACGATTAATTTATTTTAATTTTACAATTTAATTTTACAATTTATTATATATCATGTTTTTTTTTATTGTTACTAACTGTGTTCGATCATTATTCATGCATAATAACTATTAAAAAAACAATTCAATTCATATGCTAATCCTATAAATGTATATAAATGTTTATTCATGAAGCATGTATAATATTATATTAATAAATTGTTTAATTTAATCTGTATTATAATATTATAGATTATATATATAATCAAATATTTACATTGATATAATATTGAACTCTTCAATTATCTCTAGACTCATCGAATTGTGATTTAAAATGCTAAAAATGAATGCAATAAGATCATGTATTTTTGTTTAATCTTCAAAGTTTCAGATGTAATGTTTCATAAATATCCATTTCTTATACATTAAATTCAAATTTTTAGAATTAAAAAAAAATAAGTAAAATTAAAATTAAATACGTTATATTCTATATATATATTGATAGAAACGAGCATAAAAGTAGAAAATAATTTAAAATTAAGTAAATCGATCGATAAATTAAATTTCTGATACCTGCAACTGATCTAACTGACAAATTTTTGATAAAGTTTGCAGCGAATTGCCTGCAGAGAGCAAGACTTATGCCTTGATCGATATGACGAGGAATGACGATAAGGACACGTCACCACACGTTTCCACACTGACGCTTTTTACGCATGCGTATCATTTGTTTTTGACTGTTCCGACATCTCCATCGTCCATCAAGTGACGATCTTCGTGAACGGTTTGTCTACCGGTTACATCGTCTAGCTGTTAAAATGTCGGGAAAGTCTAAAGCATTTACCAAAGAGGAGGAGCTACTATTGCAAGACTTCTCCAGGAATGTGTCGACAAAATCCTCGGCGTTGTTCTATGGCAATGCTTTCATCGTTTCGGCGATACCCATTTGTGAGTGTAGAAATTTGTAAATAGCATTGAAAAATATTCCTTTTATCATTTTTGTCTATTACATTTTTCAATTAGATTCCTGCTGTATAAAATTTTATGTTTTCTGATTTACTATCTGATTTAGGATACAATTAAAAAAATTGAGATTTGACAGTTATGTCTCAGAACTTAACCAATATTGTACAACAGATTCTATAATATTCTTATATATATTTTGTATATAAAACTTGTTTATATATAAAATATTATGTTTAATTATATATTTATGATATTTGTGTGTGAATAAATTATCTAATATATAAAAAATAGTATAGACAGATTTTTCTATATAATAATTTCAGTAGAGCGATGTTTCTAGTTTCTGTACAGAAAGGAATTCATAGTTTTTAAGAATTTTTAGTTTAAATAATTATTTAAATTAGAACATATTTAAGTCAGAATTTGTTTTTATGCATATTGATATATATATATA
>NW_017305705.1:40880-42338 GCF_001594115.1 Trachymyrmex septentrionalis
GGAGAATACATTTGATCGACTTATACTCTAACCTAATCTCTTTTGTATTGGTTACATTGGCGAGCACATACGCCCTTGCCTTAGCATATAAAAACACAAAATTTATTCTTAAACACAAGGTATGTGAATTTAAGAGATCAATATTTGTTTACTAAAACACAAAAGTATTTATTAAAATAAATAAATCTTTTTTTTATAATTTACAATTTTAAGAAATTTACTTTTTGATTTTTATTTAAAAGAGTCCATATTGATCACAAAGAAAAAGTGACTTTGATAAAATCGGCTGAAACCGTGATATCTTGTAGATTATAAAATACTGATTAAAAGTTTTCTTGGGCAAAACCATAAAAATGAACCGATTTTGCTGTAGCATTATTTTATTTGTACAGAGTCTTTGTTGAGAACTTGTTGAAAGCCTAAGACCTAAGAAATGAAGTACCATGTAGGAATGAGAATATAATATAATTTTGTATATGCGAATGTTATACAGATTGCAGTAAAAAGGGAAGATGCTGTAACTAAAGAAATAACCCGTAAACTCGCAGAAGACAAAAAGATGAGCAAGAAAGAAAAGGACGAAAGGTAATTTCAATTTTTTCCTAAACAAATGGTTGATCAATTATGCATCGAATGGTGCATAATATTTCCTAAGTAATCATTTCGGCACAATTGATTATAATAAAAAGTGTATCGTACCTTTTGCAAAATATTAATTTATATTCTATTTAAATATCTAGGATCTTATGGAAGAAGAATGAAGTGGCAGATTATGAAGCAACAACATTCTCAATTTTCTACAATAATGCCCTTTTCCTGGCATTCGTCATCGTATCTTCGTTTTACATTTTAAAAACATTCACACCTGCAGTAAACTATATACTTTCTGTAGGCGTTACTAGCGCATGCCTAGCATTATTTTCAACAGGATCTCAATAATATATGCTATGAATCTATGTATTCTGCTAATTTCATAAGAAACCTCCATCAGTTCGATTTATCTTTTGATATAAAACAATCGTTGATAATAAAAAATTCTATTTATAATGAAATCATCTGCTATAAATTATTTATATTGCTATTTCCGGACAACTTGGTTAACATTTCTAAGTTATAAGCAATTAAAAAAATTGTTCTTATTAAGTGTCAAATAGAACTATACATTTGTTAACATTTTATCTTTATAAGGGCGACTTTGACCAGACTCTAATTAACTTGTGCAGTGATAAATTCAATGAAATTACAGTAAAATTTCTAAACACAATACGTTGTCTCTAATTTAATCTTACTTCCTAAAACATATGTCAGAAATTAATGATTCTATTCGTTTAACTATAGATGTTACCTGATAAGCTAATCGCCGATTAAATTAATCAGAATTTGGTGTACATTATCTTGAGCAATATTAATTGGTAAGTCTTATACAGGTATATACATATATGTATATATATATATATA
>NW_017305705.1:42438-46265 GCF_001594115.1 Trachymyrmex septentrionalis
TTATTAATATTGTTATAACAATTATAATGTGTGTGTGTGCGTGCGTGCGTGCGTGCGTGTGTGCGTGTGTGTATCGTTATTATGACAGTTATCTTGTAGCCATTATTGTGTGAAATACCAAATTTATCTCGTAAAAAAGTTATTAAAAAAAAGTGAAGTTGTAGCTATTTACTAGTTAATGAAGTTTCGAGAAAGATGTATAAATTATATGTGTGTGATATTAAAGGATTATTTAAGTGGAGTGTTGTCTTATCTTGGGAAATCGTCGGAAATCGTGGGAAAAATTGTGATTAATAACAGTAAATTTAATACTGTTATCTAATGCTATTATTAATAAAAGGTTATTAAGTAAGACGTCAAGAGAGAGAGAGAGAACAACAAGAATTGTATTATTACTAAATACGTAACTTTGAGATTTTCAAGTAATATAGACGAGAATCCGTGATTTATAATAATCATTTCGTTTCCTGGATTTGAATGACAAACATGCTTCAAGTAATATATATATTTAAATAACAATACAGTTATTATTCTTAATTTTTTTTATATCTTAACCTTTTCAATACATTTAATTGTTTCTCAATAAATATAATTATTGTCCAAATGTGATTATATCTTTGATTATGATTTTTTCTTAATTTTTTTCCCAAGATAAGCAATACAGTACTTAATATCATTTTAGTACCAGTCCTTTAATATAATATATAATTTATACATTTCAAAATTTTATGTTAGCTGGAAAATAGCTAAAACTTAATATGCTTTCATAAAAATGTTTTAAAAAATAGCAAATTGATATTTCATATAGTAGTGGTTACAAACTATTAACCATAATAACTAAAAATATATATTATACAAATTTACAAATAGACATTTTACCATTAAATGTGTTTTAAAAAAAGATGTAAGCTTGAATTTTCCTATTAATTCTTAATAATAAATATATTCATGATATCAATAATATTATAATATGATATCAATAATATCATTTTGTATTTATGACATCATTTTGGTATTATGTTAAACATTCTACAATAATCAAAGACACATATTGATGCGAGTAAAAATTTTCTATTTTAATGTATGATTTATTTATGTAATTAATATTTATATTCTATATATTCTATAATATTTACCTAAATAAAACAATCTAAAAATAATCTAGATTAAATTAACAATATATTAATTGATTTATGAACATTTTTAATCTGATGTGTGCTCGGATAGTGGTTAACGAAATCGTGCCATACAGTACTCAGCAAGGAATATATAGATATTTTAAAAATCAGCATATAGATATTTTAAAAATAAGAATCAATACACTTAGGTCAGTATTCATAGTTGGTTCTTTAATATTCAAAACTATTTTAATTTCTGTCTTGAGGTCATGAATCAATCAGAAGGCCACATCAGCATCTTAAGACATTATTTAAAATGGTTTTGAAATAAAAACTGACTATGAATACCGGTTTTTTTTTAGACTCAAAATTTTAAAACAAACTAAATATAAAGGCTACGAATCAATGCAAGATGTTAAATGCTAACAAATGAATTTTAATCTTATAATAATTTAAATACAAAGTTAAACGTTTCGACTTTCATTAGGTAATCTTCAGTAATAGAAAATTATATAAATAAAAAAATTCGCAAAATTAGAAAAGTATCGAATAATATACCGAATAATAGATTTACATTTATAAAGGCGTGTTTGAAATCAGATTTAATTCCTCTACATCTTAACAATGTTGGAATATATTATATAACATCAGTCTTTTTCATTATAATTCACAAAAACGATTGAACTCTATGCGTTCAAAATATGTGAAATCTGTGTTGTGTTTAGACTTGAGTGATGCCTATAATCATTTACATTTCAATAGAATACAAATTTTTTAAATCTCGAGGGTCATTTCTAACATGTATCTTTATCGTTCAAGATATAATACATTTTTTGTTTTTAAGAAAAAAGTAGTTATCATTTTCGATTGAAGGAAATGAGTAGAGTTGACAGGAAGATTGATTGACTAATTAAAAAACAACGTAGTACAGAAAAACTTAAAATTAGACCTATCTCTTATTCAGTACAGAAAAATTCGGATTCTAATTATGAACTTAAATTTAAAAAACCTAAAGCTCCTTCTGTAAATGGCCATACGTGTCCTCTTGCGGATGAAGTTTATAATATCTCTCTCTGTTACAGCTAGTGAGTTTGATTCTAAGTCTGGGTTCAATGAATATGTGAGTGATATTAATAAAAAAAACAGGATCACCATCAGTAATTTCTAACCATCGCTTCATTTACGAATATGACTTTAAATGAGATGACATAAAAATTTTAGATAGCGAACTATCTTATAACAAAAGACTGATTTCGGAGATGCTACATATTAAAAAACAGGAATATGGATTAAACAGGCCAAATAACACAAAATCCCTTTTTGATTCCTATATTCCTATTTTATAGTTATTATCCCCCTTTCTTGTCGTCTTTTCACTATTTTTCCCCTTTTTATATTATCCTCTTCTTAATTATCCTCCTTCCTTGTCGTCTTTGCACTATTTTTCCCCACTTGATTTCCTTAACATTATTCTCCTTTTTCTTGCTGTGTCATTATCTGTTTTGCTTTCGTGCTGTTTATCATTAAGTTATGAATATTTAAGAGAAGGAACATAACATACGCAAGATGTTTACTCACAAGTCATATTTAAATATATGTAATTAATTTTAAATATATGCTTGTGTTTTTTGCATTACATGTAAGTATGTGGTTGTATGCTCCTTCTTATTTATGTTTTATATTTAATCAGTTTTGTGAATTATTGTAATTATGATTAATTATATTCAAGCCCGTAAATTTTGTTATTCGATGTTTGTATCTAATATTAAATGATTTAATGATCATTATTGTACGCAATAAACAATTGTCAACTAAAAAAAATATATATTTTAACTCAAAAGTTGTTAACTCGCTTTACCAACAATGCGCCAATGTGGGATCTATTAAGATGCATTTTTTTATCGTGAATTTTAAGAAGGTGAATAGATAGGTTCAATAATCCATTTCACTTAAAAAGAAGAGACTTTACTTAGTAAGAATGTATGTATACGAAAACGCCAGTGTCCAGTTATTTGTTTCGTTGCAAGAACTAATAAAAGTGCCAATGCCCTCAACGATCTATATTGCAGATCGCGTAAGATTTTATACAAATAAAATTCTAATTCCTTTTTATGTTTTTTTGACATTAATTTCAATAAATATATAAAGATTTTACTTTTAAAATAAATTTTTCGTATTTTGTATCATTCTTTTCACTGATGCAAATTGCAAATAAAATCAGTATTTATGGAAATGTATGGAAATTAGACATATCCCTGGTGAACATTTTTTAAATAATTTTTTTACGAATTAGAACATTTCAAAAATACTCAGAAATATTCGGAAAATTTATATCTTCTCTCAGAATTGTTCATACACGTGATTTCTGAAGTATTCTGAGATTTCTCATCCTATAATTAAAAAAAAATATTACAAAATTTTTTAGATTTTATAACATTTTATCAGAAATTATACTTACAAAAAATTTTAGAAATCTTACGACATTTTATAATTAAGTATATAGAAAATTCTGAGAAAAGATGTAGATTCTTTTAGAGAAGTGTTCCAATTCGTATAAAAAAATGTGAGGAAATTATACAATTATAGAAATTACATTGCAGCACTGGCAGTGAATATCGAAACCTAATCGACTATTTAAGTTAGGAAATATATCACAGCAGTGTGTGTGTGTGTGTGTGTGTGTGTGTGTGTGTGTGTGTGTGTGTGTGT
>NW_017305705.1:46365-52445 GCF_001594115.1 Trachymyrmex septentrionalis
TGTGTGTGTGTGTGTGTGTGTGTGTGTGTGTGTGTGGTTCACTGCTTTTAAAAAGTACAAATTCACTACTTTAGCAGAGAATTTATATTTTTAAAGCATAGTGAATCACTGTTCTTTGATCTATCTGACGCAATGTTCTGTGTGTCGCATATCCCTAATTTGCGTGTTTTGTATTCTCAAGTATAATCTCTCAAAGTATATTCTGCAATTGTTCTTAATATTCGGTGGCTCTAGACACGCCACACACACACACACACACACACACACACATCGTTCTGATTTTACAAGTGTCTGGTTTCGGCAGCATATGTGTCATTATGGATCATACATAAGTTTTATACATATATCCTAACCTTTGTACTCATAATAATTGTTAATTTTTCCATATAAGACTTTTTAAGCATCCTGATATTCTTGATGTCTTATATTAATTTACTCTTCCTTGCAATGGTTCTGTCAGGCTGCGTTCGAAAATACTACCCGAGTATTTACGAGTATCATTTTATCTTTGTTGTTCACCGAATATTAATCAAAAATAAAATGATACTTGAGAAGTATTCACGGGTAGTGTTTCCGAACGAAGTCTTGGTAAGCTGTTATCTGTATCTCTAGATATTTGAATGACATTATCCGTTCTACCATCTCATCATTAATTGCCAGTATACATATCGATACATTAAAAATATTGTATATGTAATATATATATTTAATATAAATAATGTAATATGAAAATTAATTAAATCATGAAATTCTCAATATATTTTATTTGTTAAATAAAATCTCTATTTTATAACTCGAAATATTTATATCTTACTTTTATACAAGTTAAATTAGCCAGGAAAATAATGTTTTATATAATAATTATAGTGCAACATTAATGAGTCCAACTGAATTTGTTATTTTTTTTTTTTACTCAAATAATAGCTGTTGCATATTCTACATTTTTTGTTTTTACGAATATGTACATATGTATTTATCATTCTGAACAAACAAATGTGGATTATGCAGCTATTAGATTGCTTATTACTGTAGAAAAAATGTTATATCTATTGGATATCTTTTATACATAATTATTTAAATAGCAGATAAAGGCAAAGAAGCCACACTTGATGTTCGTGCTATACAATTTATATGTTTATCCTAAAGCAATAACGCAAAAATACATACAGACGTTTCAACCTTTTTACATTAGGTCCTCTTCAATGTGATAAAACTTGAGAATAAATTTTACATATCAAATCTTCTTAAAACCGCACTTCTATCCAGATTCACGCTCTCTTCGCAAATTAAAATATTATAATCTCCTATGGAGAACGTAATGTACATCCATATATTTTCGAATTGTAGTCTAAATTATCTCAACTGGACATCCTTAAATCACACGTTCCATGGATCAGATTTTTATAATTTATTGTTCCATCAATATAGTTTGTATCAATCTGTCAGAAAATTTTTCCAAAAAACATAATTATTAATTCTTAATAATTACTGAATCATCAAATGTTTAAAGTTCGGATTTTTTAATGCTTTACATATTAAAGTTTAGTTTTACATATCAAAAAGTTTACATAAGAAAAAGTTTTACATATGCGAGTTGAATGTCGTGACATAAGGTCGATAGAGTTGACCTCAGCTAACGCTAAATATTTCTAAAATATTCCTGAAAGTTCCTAAAATTTCCAAAAAATTCCAAGAGTATTTTAAAATATTCCGAAATATTTACGGAAAAGTAATATTCAAATATCAGTAAAAAATTTTATTTATATATCATCATATATTTAGAGAATATTCCATATATGTTTCGCAAAATTTTAAATTTTCCAGAAATTCTAGGTCCCTAAATCAGTTTTTAAACAAAATTTTGCTTTGAAAAACATACACTTGACACTTTCATCTTAGAGCTCAATTTTGGGGCTTACTTTACAAGCGAAATGCTGCGCTTTTTATTATATCTCTCAGCTGATGATTTTTGTTAACGAGTAAATGCTCTCCATCGCGGTCTTCTATTAGCGAAAATATGTACTGCTTGCTCGCGATTTTCATAATATATATAAGGAGTATTCATATAATATTTTGAACATTTCTATATTCTGACATTTGTGTATTTCGACATTTGTGTATTCTGTGACAATCCTTTCTCACTGGGCCGGAATATTCAGAACATTGGAAATACGAATCGAACTTTCTATTGTATATTTACTGTTAGCTGACTGACTTCGTATAAATAGATCGGCCTAATTATTGACCGTACGAGTGGGCAATAACTGACCTTGCTAATTATTTCAAGTACTTCTGTTCTACTATTATCCTATTTATTATCCTATCCCATTATGTAGATAAACTATCTACTTGCTTTTTACGAAATCAGTATCACCAATAATGGTTCAAATACATATGAAGAGTTAAGGCTGACTAAACATCCTATTCGGAGGACTACTATTATAGTTTATTGGCATGCTAATAAGTCGCATCGTGTAAAATCAAGAATCAGCACTGTAAAGGCCAAGTTATATCTATAATCAGATCAAAGGCCAGTTATTGGTTTATACTTGCAAGCATATTGTATAAATGAGGCAAAGACTTTTTATAAATAATAATTAAGAATACAAATGCTAATTATAAGGAAATTAGATCTCATTTTAATATATAATAACATGTTACAATAATTTATGTTTGTGCATACTATAATAATATTTATAAGAAGATGAAAAAACATCGACTGATAAAAAAGTCATTACTTATAAATCAGAGAAATAAAAATAAAAATGTACATTTGTATAATTGTATAATTAATCATATGGTTGTGAATAGTTGAAATATATAGCCGAGATCACAAAAAAAACAAACACACATACCTAATTATTATTCAATTTTTATTCTATGTTTGTTACCTGATAGCTATTTAAAAATGTGTTCCTAGACTTTCCTACATATACATATATACACATAAACATAAAAAATATCCTGAACTCTACGTGTAAACTCTATCCAATATTAATATCTAATTCTATTTTTTATAATTTTGAAAATATTCCAATTTTTTCTCAAAAATCATATTTTTAATAGTTCGATAAATATTAAATAAAAATGGATAAATAATAAAGAGTGATAAATATTAAAAATAAATGAGTTTGAAATAAATTTGAAGTACGACACAGCAACACATATTCATAATTATCTATTGCGCATTTCTTGTCTGATACATACTCATAAATTAAGTTTTAAAAGCTGAATAATTTTAACTAAAAATGCAAATCTTATTTTATAATCTTATAATCTTTTATGCAATTATGTAAAAAGTGAAAATATCATAACCGGTTGAACAAGAAAAATGTATTAATTCAGCTATAAAAATTAACAGAGCGAGATTGAATAACATATGCACTCTATGAAAATATATGAAAGTTTCGAAAATAATTGAAATCGTAATGTCTATTATAAAATTATTAATGTAATTTAATTTAATAATTATAATATTCAGATAGCACAAAATATTATAAAATATTTACAACACACTTTTGTAAATATTAATAAAACTTATTTTAAATATTATGTAAATATTTTTGTGTCTTATATTTAGATCGCATAGATCATGAATATTTATTAAAAATATTATGAAATATTTGTTATAAATGTTGTAGTAAATAATATATAATATAATAATATATATATTAGGTGTAGTAAAAAGTCATCGCGTATTTTTAAAAGACATCTATCAGTAAAAACCGCAATTACTTTCTTACCAACAATATAAATATATCTTAATAGAGTAAAGTTTCAGCTTTAAAAATCTCTTTTTTAAATTATACGATACGACAATTTTTAATGGAGTTATGAGCAATTAAAGTCAAAATAATTCTTTTATTTAATCCGCGATAACTCAGTAATCAAAAGTCGTAGGAATATTAAAAAAAAACGATTTTGTAGGGAAAGTATCAAGCTTTCACGATAGGTAATCGAAAATTTTCTCAAATTCGTTTTGGACACGTTACAAATCCACAAAGTGAGAAGAAAATTTTTCGTCTTTTTCAGCTCGTAGTTTTTGGTATGTAAAAATTATCAAACTCATATAAACGTAAAAAATGTGATAAGCTTTTAAAAGTAGAGATTTCAAGCTTTAAAACCCTTTTTTTAAATTTAAATTTCATTCATTATTGACGAAGATATTGTATATGCAACTTTGAGCTAAAAAATACGCGATGACTTTTTACTACACCTAATATTATAAAAATACTCAATAAGATATTATAATTCTCGTAAAAACTACTTATTATAATTATTTATTTGTATTTATTATAAATATTACATAAAATATTTAGTCTATATTTTAATAATATTTCGAAAGTTTTATATAAATATGGATAAAATATTTATATGACATTTCAAAAAATGATAGGTGATAAATATTTATTATAATTTCTATTCTGTGTTGTCTAAGCAACCACTCCTATAATACTGAAAAAAATTAACCGATTTCAATCCGGTTTATTTGATTTTATGTTGACGCATAAAGTTAAAAACGCATTGATAGTACACTAGACATCGACTTATGTATGACGTGATCGACATAGGTGAATTGAGTTCTTGGTCAGTATTGCAAGAGCTGTCGCACGATACAGAGTGATCCGGCTCGTAATCCAGAACATAGCTCGACCGCGCGGGAATCGTCTGTTTAGTTTAATTGAAAAGTAAGGAAAACTAGGTGAGTGTAAAACGAAATTGGATATCTGGAGACATTGGACGAAATTGTAAATTATTTAATATATATTTATAAAACATAAATTATCTGATAAATCAATTAATTAAAATTTAAGAAATAAACTGACACTAAAAAAGAATACTAAAAAATCTATATCGCTCTTCGCATGTGATATAAAAACTTTTTAGATTTTTATTTGTATTGAAAGCAAAAAGAGGTATTGCAATAAAAAATATACGGATATATATATTATATATATATATACATATATGTTTTCTAAACGTATCTAATGCTACAAATGTTTAAGAAACGTATATAAAATCAGCATGTGCTACTGGGAATATATATATATATGTGCGTGTCAGTTTAATTATAAAAGATCTTTCCATCGCTGTTCAATGCCCCTATAGTTTTCCTAATTTTACTAAGTTTTTACAAATGTAAAGCCTATTTTACAATTGCATAAGAGTAGTTGTAATGTAGTTATAAAAATTAACCAATCACAGTCGAATATTCTTCTCGTATTTGACTGTGATTGGTGCACTTCTACAACTACAACTACTTACAATTACAACTACATTTATACAATTATAGACTAAGCTTAAGATTACTAACTTTATGTATCAATCTCTAAAATATAAAGGAAGTGATTTTTTGGGATCGAAAAATCGACATGTATGTAAGGCGAAGGTCCAGATTGAAATCCAGGATCTGTAGACGATTATAAATTTATCACACAAGATCACGTATCATTGCAATAAAAAAATAATTAAACTAATTTTTATTTTAATAAGAGAGATTTAATATATCGCTATAATATTTTACAATTGAAAATCAATTAAAAAATTTTATTAAGAAATCAGAGTATATTTTGTGTTTCATGTTCTATATAAAATTATCCTTCTTTAAAGAAGCAATTTGTCATAAATTTTGTAAAACTTAAAACAGTCGATCATCGATTTTTGAATGTATATAAAGAATTATTTTAATAAGATTTAGATTAATTTCTTTTGCTTATTTATTATATTATATTATTTCTTTAATTTTCTGTTGTTCGTGTCCAAGCGTGGTAACTTCTCTTATATGCCTGTGGTGCGTACGCTGATTGTACACAGTTCATATAGAACCTACAATTTAACATCGATTCCGAACAACGAAGTTTTTGTTTAGACAAATGTTTCTTTGCAAGTGTTTTTTGGCAAAAATACTCTCGGTGGGTTGCCACTTTCTTTCGAGAGGAAAAAGAGTGTATGAAAATATTTATTTAGGTTTTATCGGGATCTCTACCACAGCAGACCATACAGTGCGCTGTCTACTCTGCCACACTCAATATTATATCGCTTTTAATTTTATATTATATTATATTATATTTATCAATTTC
>NW_017305705.1:52711-81714 GCF_001594115.1 Trachymyrmex septentrionalis
AAGCAATAAATAATGTAGCTAAATAAGCATAATAAATTATTAATACGCATTACATAAAATATATTTGGTAATATAAAATAATAAAATAGCTAATATAATAATTTATAAAATATATTTAATAATTTACGTAAACACATATATACGTAATTAAAATTGCATCTGATTGACAGATGAAGTTTTTTCTACAATTATACATATATTGCATTTTCCAACGTCTAGCAAAGATAAACAATATTTTTATCCTTTTTATTTTCTAACAGTTATCGATAAGTAATTATTTGAAGTAGTTTGAGATATTTTACAGTGATTGCAGAAATTTTTTGCTGAGTAGTCGATCAGCATATCCAGTAAACTTGTACGACAAACAAAATTGATTCAAGAATTTATACTAGATGCAATTGGTAATTAGTTTCAAATTCTAAGAATTAATTTTTAATTAACATATATATTAATTACTCTCTTTCAGTAACAAATTGATAATTATTAGATTTTTGTAAAAAAATTACAATTTCGTTTCGTTCAATGTATAATCCATATTTTTAACAATATTAAGTGAAAAATTGACCGATAAGATTAAACATACATAAATGAAAAATACAATATTCACCGAAGGCGGTTTTTCATGCTTAATAATATTTTATAATAATATTTTCCTAAACATATTTTTAATAACTTATTCTGTATTATTTTCTAATTTACATTTAATTAGCAACATTATTGTGCAACACTAATCATATAGCCCTAATAAAAAACTGAATCAAAAAGTCCTCTACCATTTTGCAATTTTCGCAATAGTTAACGAGATATTAATTTCTAAAGGTTGCCGAATAAACGAATAAAATCGATATATAAGACAATTTTGAGATATTTTTCAGTGTTCTTTGTGAAACATTTTGAAGATGTTTCTTAAAGAGTTCTTAAAAGTTGTCTTATATGTCAATTTTAGACATTTTACTCAGTGGGTAACTAAAAAAAATATTGCGAAAATTGCAAAATGATAGAAGACTTTTCGATTCAGTTTTTTATTAGCAATAGCACTATATTAGAGGCGTTATTTCAGAAATATCCGTATAAAATTAAATATAAATTTATTAAATATTAAAAACGGTTTTTTGTAGATTAATAAAAACTTTTTTTTACCTCCATGCACTGAAAAAACTGTTGTTAACTTGACTAAATGGGTTTAGTTTGTAATGATTATTAAGTTCAAATATTCATGTTCTTAAATTAATAAAATCTTATAATTATATATGTTACTTGTTTGAATTAACAAATATTTGCTTGACATCCCGATATATTATTATAAATCAGCTATTTTTTTGAAACAGCAACTTTTTTTTCTCAGTGTGCATGTTTAAAAAAAGTTGAAACAGCAACTTTTTTTCTCAGTGTGCACATTTTTGTTAATTATATTTTTATTATATACATATATTAAATATTACATTTGCATCTTATATATATATATATATTTAATTTCTAGTGATGAAATGTGAGAAGCAATGGCTTTAAAATAATTTATGAATTATCTTGATAATTATTAATTACTATATATCTATAGTCGCTACGGAAGGATAACTATATTTAGCTCATTTCTATAATAATATATTAGTATGCACAAATGATTAATTTGAAACTAAATAATTATCGTGAATTTAATTGGGCTACAGTTTTTATTATAAGTTTTATACAAATATTTAATATTTATACAGATAGAGACAAAGAATATCTTAATAACATGCTCTTTCATGCCTTCTCATTCCTTCTGATGCTTTCTTCTCACTTCTTCTCACACGTTACAAATAATCATTTAGTCTGTTTAAAATAAAATCAAATTAAAATAGATTTTACTATCTGTCTATACTAGTATAGCAGATAGCATAATTATATTCGATGTAAATACTTAAATCTATATGCTTTACAATTAAAGAAATTTTATTACCAAAAATAAAATATTTTAATATTATAAAAAATATTATCATAGTTAAAGAAATCGGAATGTAACTTTTGAGAAAATTTTCTTGAAATAAAATTTAAAGTTTTTAAAGATAATAATATTATAAGATTTTATTTCAAAATATGTAGAAAATTAAAATGATCTAAAATCTTCAAAATATTTCAAGATTAACCTTAAATTAGTGCACTGCATCGCCACCAAATGTACGCAGCAATGCTATATTTTCTCTTAAATAAAATCTAGACATAAAATAAAAGGTACAACACTATAAGATTTTTATTCGTATTTTAATAAGATAATTTTAAAACAAGCATTCTCTAAATAAATGAAGAAGACTTGTCGTGAAGTGAGACAATTTTATAATTTACAATTATATAAAATTAACAATTAAAGAATCTTAAAATTGTTGACATTTACATTTAACAATTTTTTAATTTCTTCAGGTTTTTTTTAGAATTTTCTTAAGTAAGCTTTAATAAGATTGCTTTAAACAAAAATTTAAAGTACCCAAATTTATTCATATTTTTTCATATTTTTCTCTAAAGTTATTTTTATAGTAGATCTTAAATATTTTTAAAGTTTTCTAAAGTAAACTTTCCGGAGCGAAAAGAAGATATAACAAAATTTTCTGATAATTCTTATATAATTCTCAATCTTTTTTATAATCTCTTGATGCTCCTATATACTTGTATTCTTCTCTCGCAGAAACGCCATATTCCTTCGCATTAATGTTTCACATCGTGCTATAACCGTCACAATCCCGTTATAAGATGTGGCAATTAACTTAAAGCTTTTAAGTAATATTGATCGGTATTACGGTCGATATAACTAAACGACAGTATAAATTATCATTATCATTTCGGACTTGTACATTGCAATTGACATATTTCTTAATGCTGTTAGTATTACGGTTTTAGAATATTTTAAATGTAATATCAAACTGCTCAAGGATACGTATGTCGATAAAAAATCTTTTCATGCATGAATATATACATATATAAATATGTACATATATATACATAAACATATATCAATATTTACGACATATAACATAATTTTATGTAGTATAATTTTATGTAGAATTATATATGAACAATTCTTTCATAAACGTTTCTGCAGACAACAAAGTTTTTTGACATTTTTATTAATATAAATTAGGAATGAATAATTAATAACTATCCGGTATTCGACCTATTCGACTGGTTTTATACAATGCGGCCAGACAGGTTATCTGGCCATTTAGCCAGATTGTAAAAAAGTTTTTCATAATTTGAATAAATATAATTATACTTCTTTAAAATTTAAATTTTCAAAATATTTTATTATACTATATATATATCCGATCAATTTATTTATTTTATTAACGTTTCAATATTAATTAACAAATATAATGTAACATAATTAAAAAATTAAATTAAAATAATTTTTCATGCTTTTATTCTTTGCTTGAACATTACATTTTTATTACATATTATGTTTTAAGTATTTTAAGTATTTTATATTTTTCGTAAGAAATATGAGCATTTCTGCATTATCAGGTAATAATCTATTTCTATATAAATATTAAATCTTTATAGCATACTTATAATGACTTACATAAAAAGAAATTATCTTTTTATTAAAAAAAAAAAACAATTAAATTTTCAATTTTTTAATCTCTTTGTGCTATTTTCGAATAAAATCCGGTTATTCGGTTTATACGATTTTTCGGATAAGATCCATGATATCTAACAAATTATTATCCGTTGTATCGCTAATATAAATGAAAGAAATAAACTTATACAAGTTGCGTTTATCGTAACTGTTTAGGGACTGAAGATTTAAAAAAACGGTCGAAGTACTCATCTTACAAACATGATTTAATTTAATGTTTCAAAACGAATAATATACATATTAATATATCTTACAAATCTTCAAAATATATGATATATAATATATCTTACAATTTTTGTTGCAAATCAACTTTTAAAAATATATTACTGTAATATTTTTTTAAATTAATGGAAAGCATAGGAACTCTTGAAAAAATTTCTCTGAGAAAATCTTAAAAAAAAACTGATTTATTTATTGTAGATAAAACTGGAGAAAAAACCTGATAAATATGGAAGATAAATTTGGAAGAACTTAAAGAAATTAAAAAAACTTAAAAAGTATGAAAAATAAATATCAACAATTTTCAAGTTTTTTTTTTAATAATTGTAGAATCATAAATTTGTTTAAATTTCAAGACAAGCTTCTCTTTAAATTATAAGGAAGCTCGCCATTAAATATTATTGTTTCATATGAACACACATGAAAAATCTCATTATTCTGTGGTTTTTATTCTATCTTGCATGAATTATTTACGAGAAGATGCAGCATCCATCTAGTGGTGATGTCGCGTACTGTTCGAGTAAACTTTATGTTATTCAGATACAATGGAAATAATAGAACCTTCAATTCTTCTAAAACTTTTTTTTAAAGTTAGCCTTGAAATATTTTAAAAGTCTTACATTACTTTTGATTAACCTTTTACACTTTAATTTAAATAATTTTAATTATCTCAAAACATTTTAATAAACTCTTATTTTTAAAAATCTTAACTTTATTTAAATTTTTCCAGGAGAAGAATGCATGCTAGAATTTCGCAAATCATAGTGTACTGCTTCTTACATAAGTATACTTAAGTATACTTCTTATCATCTAATGCTAAGTTGCAAAACTCAGTATTAAGACGCGTACATGTGAGGCGTACACTAAGCGATTGCACGCATTTCCTCTAATTTTGCATAAATTATAATATATCTGAATCATTGTTTATATAACGTTTTCAATACAATTTTTTTAGTATCTATAGATTGATTCTTTAGATATAATATATTATCATATACACATCTGGTATATTGGTATATTTCACATGGCAGCAATACAGTACACACAATAATTTTATTATACAAAGTCTAGAATCATGTCTAGAGTCATGTGTTGATACGATAAACTTTAATAAACTAGCATCTTTTTTATGTGTTGTAATATATTTATTAATAACTTTCTTTAATTATAATGATCCAAAGATAAATTTTCACAAACGAATGAAAAGAGCTTTATTTGATCAGAGCTGGATCTTAATACCAAATATTATTTCTCTATGAATTTATATACATTGAAGCTGGAATAATAATATCATAATTAAATTAATAATGAATTTAATAATATTAACTTAAAAAGTTTTATTATATATTAATAATATTAAATTAAAAAAATTAAAAATAATATTAAGTTAAAAATTATTATTAAAAAATTCTATTTTTTTCACTCTTTACACGTTCATATCATATTTTATAGAAAGATAAAAATGGAATACTTAAAAATAAAACGCAATAACACACAAAGTTCAGTATAATATTAGATTCGAGAAGATATAGAAATTTTGCTTGAAGTTTGATTGACGTATATTCATCTGTTAATATGCTGCTTGCAGATTCAGCCTTCCTATCTTTACAGTTTAATATTTAAAATTTTATTTTTAATGCTATAAATTCTTTTTCTGTTAACCTATTTTCAATTATATTGATTTATCTTATCATATTTTAATTATGTATTTAATGATACATTATAAAATTTTTCTCTTTTCTAATCCCATATAAGATTGTTTATATAAGCAGAAACAAAAACAAATTATAATGTTATTATATTAAACAGTTTTATTTATTATTTATTAAAAATTTGTTCTTGACATACATTTCAAAAATTTCACATGCATAAATATTCAATATTTGTTCATAAGAGAGTGTATGGTGAATATTTAGAACAGTGAATTAAAATCTTTTCAGTAAAATTTATTGCAAAGCTAGAACAGTAAATTAAAATCTTTTTGGTAAAAATTATTGCATAGTTCGACATATTATACAATTACATGATTGTTGAGAATTTTAAATAAATATTTGTTTACTTTTTCCTTACGTCTTTTGTTACCTCACTAATTTTTGAAAACTTTATTCAACTTATTTTAAATATATACAACAGATACACACATATAGTTTTCCATGTAAGATTATAGTAAAAATATGTTTGAATCTTATAAATATGTATACTTAAATAATATTTAAATTACTTTAAGAAACTGCGTTTAATTCGTTGATGTTATTATTCATTTATTCTCGTATTTAAACTATCTATTATCGTAATTTGCAGTTATTACAATTCCAAAATATATATATATCAAGTTACAAAGTACATGTCAAGCAATAATTGAATGAATAGCGCTCTTGTGAATACCTTATATAATAATATGACATTTGTTTCTCGAAAACTGAATGTCATGTAATGAATAAGAATCCGGCGTTTGAATGCAATAGGATTAAATATTATAATGAATAAATAATGCTGTACATATCATATAGTAATATCTGTGATTTAATATATAATGCATATTGTTAAAATTGCTACAATTTTATAAAATTTAGCAATTGTTAAAAATTTCTAAATTTGTACAAATAAAGGAATTGTTTAATATTGTAACACAATTAGCATAGTACTAATTTCACACTAATGCTAATACGAGTATATATGTATGATGTACGCATAAATTAACTGTAACTAGTGTACATAAAACAATTCAACTAAAAACAAAATAAACAATAGTCGATAAAATCATTGATTATATATTATATTGAAATAATAGAAGAAATACATATTCGTAATTTATTTGTGTTTATAAAGAAAAGTTATACATTTTTTTATAAAAAAAATACTACTCTTCTTCTGTTTAATATATTCTCCATTTTTCTTTTCTATTTTTGAAGTTTTATGCAGTTTTATAAGCAGCAACAGGTTTTATTATCTGCAGTCGCATAATTGCTTCTTTACTCGGTATGTAGATTTACAAACTTCTCTTTTTAACATAAAGCATGATAATTTAACATTTTTTTATGCAAAAATATATGTGGATAAAATATTTATTTTTCTATTTATTCAATTATAGAATAAATCAGAAACGGAAAATGCTGCAAATGGAAAATACAGTTACATCGCAAATATAAACATGAGTCATCAATTGTGCTAACTTCATGCAATTTAGTATTTTTATAACTGTTTGCATGATATTCGCAATTTCTTTTTTTCAACCGCCGAATGATTTTTTGCGCTTATGAAAAATATTGATTTCTTCATAGGGCAAGATTTCTGTCATTACATGTAACATTGTGACATCGATCCTTACAATCAGACTAACGATTAAGATTGCAAGTTTGCGTAACACGTCTTCTACTATTAATATGGGTGTACTTTGAACGTTTATGACAAAAATAAAGCAATCACATATCGTACGATGTCAATAATCTCATATTTTTATGAATCTCCTCTACATCAATGTATCGAATGGGAAGAAAAACATTCTAAATGTTTGCAAATTAATAAAGAGATAATAAATTAAAATTCTAAAATTCTTCAAAGGCGACGTCAAAATCTGTAACACAATTACCAATGCTAGTTTGTTTGACTTTTAATTTATTATTTTAATTTTTAATTTATGTTAACTAAAAGCACTATATTATAATTTTAAGAATCCAAAATGATATAATTTGTATAAAAATAACTAATTACTAAATATGAATTTATTCAAATAAACGAGAAAGACTATCTTTGATTAAAACTTGTTAGTGCTTAAATTTATTTTAATATATTTTAAATTTTCAGATATAATATTTAGATGTAAAAATATAATTGAAAGTGAATCCATTTTTAGCTCCGATTAAAAAGGTAATTCAAAATTTATGTTTTGTATTTTATATTTTAATTTTTAACACAATTGAGTCATTTGTGTTTTGCATATTTGTTTATTTGCATATTTTCTTCAAAGAATTAAGAATATCAACTAATTGTTATAACATTTATATACAATTTTTTTAAATACACAATTTTATGAATATTGTCTAAAAATATTAAAGTATATATAAGACTAACTTAATAATTTTTGTATATTTCTTAAAGTAATGAAAATTAATCTAGGAAATGAAACTCCGATAGGAGTAAAGGATCGGAAAATCATCACGTGTACTAAAGATTAAAAATATATATAAAAACTATGCAAGAAAAACATGCGTAATTTAAGCAACTTTCATTTATTTATTTATTTATTTATTAAATGATTATTCTATTGTGCTTGTACATTATCGTTTTAAATAGCGATTTTGGTTATTTCTGCTATTTTGTAAGTCTGCTACTTTGGAATCGACTGTAACGCAAGTATAATTAAGCAATGCACTTTGAACAGTGTAATTAACTTTATTCTTTCATATTACCAATTTTAATTGTATACTATTCATCATTAAATTCATTAGTAAGTATTCTTCATAGTTTCGGTATTTATTTACTTTAATTGTGTATAACCGCAACATAATAGTATTAATCTGATTGTATTATAAATGACTCTTTACGTAAACTAGGATGTCGAAATATTATACTTTTGACACAATTTCATTGCTTTACAACTTGCAAAATATATCAAAAATTTTTTTAAATACTCAAGCTTTTATTTTCTATTCATTCATCTTCATTTTCTATTCATCTATTATCCAAACGTGTTAAATCTTAAAATTTAATAATATGCTCATAAATAAATGCAATATCGTAACTTATTATTAGATTTTCATATAATTAGATATAATGTAATTTTGTTCTTGTTTCATTTACCATTTCCATTTGCTTTTTTTGTTAATCATTGCATACCAATTTGTTATTACGCATATATGTATCAAAGCATTAAATTAAAATAAGTTTGAATTATAGCCGATTTTCTGACAAAAATTAAGATATTAACAAAATTATATAAATAACAGAAGTTCGTTTCATTATAAATTTAATAGTAAACGTTTTTTGTCTGATTACTTTGTTATTATTTATTATTATTTCAGATACAATGTCCGTACATCAGATCATACAGTCATACGGAATAAATGAATTTACACGAGATGATAAGGTACAATATTTATACAAAAAAAACATTTCATTGATTGAATCGTCATGGCATTCATTATTAAAATTAATGGACGTATAAGAAACGCAATAGATGAAATCTTAATTGAACCACATAATGAAGATATAATTGTAAAAAAATCTGATAAATTTATTGGAGTTACTACTGGCGACAGTTTCTTTGAACGCGTTTCTTTGAACGAATTTGGTTCAATTAATTACATGATTCAATTAAGATTTCATCTATCGCGTTTTTTATATGCGTCCATTAATTTTATCAAGCGCTAATACTACTAGTATGTAGTAAATAATAATTTCGTTAAATAAATAAATGTCAACAATCATCATTTTTTTCTATGATTGAGTATCATTTCTGTTTTTGTCATTTATAATACGTTAGCTTTATATATCATATGTATATATAGCACAGAAATGTTTATTTTGCGTACTGCATGCAATACATATCTATTGTATAATATAATTGTATAATTAAATTTGGCAATTATTACCACACACGCACATTTAACAACATCCTACAATTTTAATTAAAATGATTATACAGGTTTTTCCTAATATATTGTAATACAATTAGAAATTTTCTTTTGAGATTGTGCGTTAATAAAAGAATTTGATTCATCGTATCACAGTAGCATTATAAATCACACAGATAATACAGATGTTTGGAATTGCAAAAAATTCCAACAATAATTTAAAGTTAGAATATAAATTATTTAATACAAATTTTTTGCTACCTATATGTTAAGTTATTCATTAGGTGATTTTAGTTTCTTATAATCTTGTATGCGTTAATGATGGTCATTCACATACAAGCAAGAAAAAGGATTTCTCAGTAATTAAAAAATTTAATATGTATATTAATTTTTTAATAATTCCTGCAAAAATTATATTTTCTGCTTAGTAACGTGGATGACTATTATTAACATATAATGTAAGCAACGCTATGCTTTAAAAACTCACTTAAAATTTATGTTATAGTATTTTAATATTTAAAATACACAAACCGAGTGAAAAACTTGTTGCAGGAAATGAATCAATCGATCAGATATGCATCAGCTAGTGAAACTGGTCTTGATGGTAATTCCATTATAATATTTTTATATAATAAAATTTCTTTAATAGTAATTATTCTAATTTAATTCTCTTATCTTATTAAATCTATCAATCTCCTTTTACAATTTATTGTCAGTTACAATGTTAAATCATTACTTCTAAGTACTTATCTTATTTTACTTTATTGTAGAAAATTATTTATATGTTCTACCCCCACAGCAAAATATGCATTTTTTTCTATTAAACAATTTAGTTTTGTAAATTGTTATTTTGTTTAACAATGTTTAACATTGTTAAAATTTCTTTAAATTATCACTTTATTTAAATAAGAAAGTAAAATATTTATGTTTACATATTTTTAGGACCTGATCAGGTGCTACCTGCGGACGTAGATATTACATGTAACGTCGACGGCAAAGTACGAATAAAATTAGATAGCAATGGACTTAATTCATATATGCCCATATCAATTCCTGGAGTTTTAACTAGAACAGCAAAGCTTTATCCTGACCATATAGCGTTGGTGTCTACACCTGATGCCAACGGCAAAAGAACCACATATACCTTCCAGTGCGTAAAAAAAAAATATAATAAGACTTTTATTTTTCTTTATTATCACAATAAATAATATATGTATGATAAAATATATAAGACTAGTTTCTTTATTTATGATTTTGTAAAAATATTATTTTGTACAAACTCTTTGTTCTCTCTTCTTTTCGGTCTGGTTGATAAGTAGTTTTAATGTTATTAGTTTAGCAACTAAATTTATTATTGTTAGATACAATCAACTTTATACAATTTTGTTAATTTATGTTATAGAGAATACGAGTCTACTGTAAGAACTGTCGCAAAAGCATTTCTGAAGTTGGGTTTAGAGCGATATCATAGCGTTTGCATAATGGGGTTCAACAGTCCAGAATGGTTCATTACCGAACTTGCGACTATATATGCTGGGTAAAAAAGCTTAATCGTTTTATGTTTAAATAAGCATCACATATAATTTACGCGTACTTTTACACAATTCATAATTTACTTATACAGCGCTGTAATAATAAAAAAAGATATAACGTTTTTCAACAACGTATATTTTTATTTTTCCGATTTTTAGATAAATAGATCATCGTTCTTTTTTAGTGGATTGGCTACAGGAATTTATACCACAAATTCTCCAGAGGCGTGCCAATATTGTGCTGAATACAGCAGGGCAAATATAATAGTCGTTGAAGATGAGAAACAATTGCAAAAAATCTTGCAAATAAAACACAATTTGTCTTACTTGAAAGCAATTGTTCAATATAATGGCAAATCTATCGAAAAGAATATTTTGAGTGTAAATTTATTACTATACTTATCTAACATCTTTTTATTTAGTATACACAACTTATTTTATTACTTATTATTTGTCAGTGGGACGATTTATTGAACATAGGTAAAACAGAATCGGAGGATAAATTATCATATGTATTAAAGACGATTGGAGTAAATGAATGTTGCACTTTAGTGTATACGGTATGTTAAATTTATCACAATTAAACATCATAATTTATCACAATTAATCTGCTATAATATTTAATGTATTATTTCCTTATTTGCAATTTTTCCAGTCAGGAACAGTTGGCAATCCAAAAGCTGTAATGTTAAATCATGATAATATGTTACACGGCATGCGGGCAATAATATCAATGTTACAAATAAAAGAAAAATCAGAAGTTATAGTTAGCTACTTGCCATTATCTCATGTTGCAGCACAGGTAGATGTTTCAAATAAGATAATATATTTTATTTAGATGTTTTCAGGCCCATTTTCACAATATGTGATTACTTAAAAATTGCCATGAGATTCATTAATAAAATTCATTCAAGAATTCCTTGATAATCTTCAACCTTTATTAATCATATATTGTGTAAACAGGGCTTATAAGTAGTAATATTTTAGTAATATTACTACAGGATTGAAAAAGTTACTTTCTAAACATAGCTAGTTACTTAGAAAGTAGATATTTCATATATAATACAATACATTATATATGTTTATACTTATATATTATTATACATATGTTTTTGTATAAAAATTTGTTTATAAAATGTCAAAGATAAATGTATATTTCAATTACAAAAATCACAAATTGTTTACTGACATCAACACTTCATTTTGGTCAATCAATATGTTGAGAAATATAAATTAAAAATATAAAAAGTAACTGCATAGAATTAACTGTTAAATAAGTTAAATAAGTTAAATTAGTTACAAAAAAAATGTAACTTATGTTAAATTACAATTATAGATTTAAAAAGTTCTAAAATAAATGTGTACAGCCAATTTTAAAAAAGAGAAGTATTATTTTTTACCATGTTGTAATTGACTACAACTATTATAGAGCTTGATTAAATTTGTCAATTAGTGACATTGAATGCCACTTCAAAAAAAGCTATTTGGTACATTTTTAATAACAAAAATAAAGCTAATGATAGTTATTTTAATAACAAAAATAAAGTTAATGATAGTTATTTTTCTAATGAATAACGAGTAACTACAACGAGTTATTTTTTTTTTAAAGTAACTTTCCCAAACCATCTAAATGTCTATTGCAATAGAAAAAAAAAAGATTTATAATCATGTTTTTATTAATTTTAGTTAGTTGACATCATAGCAAACATTACGTTAGCGACCACAGTGTACTTTGCAGATCCAAATGCATTAAAGGGTACATTAATAAATACATTACTTGTGGCACAACCGACTATTTTCCTAGGAGTGCCCAGAGTATGGGAAAAGATATATGAAAAAATGCAAGAGAAAGCGCGTAGTAACGGCGTAATAAAAACCTGGATTGCTAAATGGGCAAAAGCACAAAGTCTTCATTATTACACAAATAAAATGAATGGCATAGATTACAAACATTGGGGCTATGTCTGTGCAAAATGGCTTGTTTTCGACAAAGTCAAGGCAGCATTAGGTTTAAACAAATGTCTCATCTTCGTTACCGCAGCAGCACCTTTAAATATCGATATTAAAAAATATTTCTTAAGTTTAGACATACCTGTATTAGAAGTATATGGAATGTCTGAAAGTAGTGGACCTCATACACTAACCGACTTTAAAGAATACAAGTAAATTATCTGCTTTTATTCTTTATATTTTTACAAAGATATTTACCTTTAAAATATATTGTATACAATAAACGATATTTTTATTTATTTATAGTCTGTATGGTGTAGGAAGGCCTTTATCTGGAGTATATACAAAATTAGATAATATAGATGAACATGGTGAGGGAGAGATTTGTATGAGTGGACGACATATATTTATGGGTTATTTAAATGCACCAGAACAAACCGAAGAAGCCAAAGATAAAAATGGCTGGTTACATAGTGGTGATCTTGGCAAATTCGATTCAAAAGGGAATTTGTCTATTACTGGTAAACATATGTTTTTTGTCTATTAACATATGAATTTGATTATTATTAACATATGAATTTGTCTATTAACATTTGACATTATGTAATATTTTCATAAAAATTATTCTGAGAATTTTTATACATATTGGACTAGAAATACTAAGAAATTTTTAGAAATACTAAGAAAAATGTATCTTTTTTCAGAATTTTTGTACATATGAATTTTGAAATATTCTAAGATTTCTGAGATTTCTTTTTATATATATCTTTGACAAGGTTTTATAAAATTTTAACAAAAATTACGAAATAGGAATCTTAGAAATCTAACAATATTTTAAAATTCTCATACATAGAACTCTGAAATAAAGTCTTTCTCAACATTTCTTAAAAATATTCCACTTTGAGTAAAAAATT
Organism: Trachymyrmex septentrionalis; assembly: GCF_001594115.1. Taxonomy (NCBI): domain Eukaryota; kingdom Metazoa; phylum Arthropoda; class Insecta; order Hymenoptera; family Formicidae; genus Trachymyrmex; species Trachymyrmex septentrionalis. The sequence goes on from NW_017305705.1 coordinate 66,507, forward strand.
TAAAAAATTTAAACAAAGTTATAAAATTAAATGAAGATTCTGAAATATTTTTATACAATAATTTTCAAAAAAATTATATCAAAAATTTTGAGTAAAATTTTCATCAGAGTATTGTTAAAAATAATCATATTTATATTATGTCAGCAAGTACGATATATAACATTTTGTATATTTGCAGGTAGAATAAAAGAACTTATAATCACAAGTGGAGGGGAAAATGTGGCACCGTATAATATAGAACAATCGATATTATCTGAATTACCATATTTAAGTAATGTTATGGTAATTGGAGATAAAAGGAAATATTTAACAATCCTTGTCACGCTTAAGGTACAATGCAAGGAAATAAAAGAATATAAATTTAAAACTATAAATATCTAAGTAATACATTTTTTTTTCAGAGTAATATGAATGAAGAAACTGGTGCACCATTAGATACGCTGACGTCAGATGTATTAAAATGGGCACAATCTATTGGTAGTAGTGCCAAAACAGTTACAGAAGTTATAAGCTCTCGTGATGCAGCAGTAAGTCTTCAAAGAGATTCATAACATTATTTAACATTGTGTAATAAAAAAAATATTTATTTTTTAAGCTCGAATCGAGCAAATGAGCGGAAACAAATACGAATAAACTTTTGTAATAATAATTTACTGGTAATGTATTAGTTATTATAAATATTGATATTAAAGTGTATATTATTGACAATATTGAATTAATACTAGGTCAATATTGTGCTATTAGTTATTTTAATGCAAACAACATTGCCAGTATGACAGCATTCGTGTTGTTCATTTGATCTAGAAGTTTAAATATTACAAAATGTTTCTTGTTCTTTTAGATATATGAAGAAATCAATGAGGCAATTAAGAGATCAAATATGCAAGCCATAAGTAATGCTCAAAAAGTACAGAAATTCGAAATTCTTCCTCATGACTTTTCGATTCCAACTGGCGAATTGGGACCCACGTTAAAGCTTAAAAAGAATGTAGTTCAGAAAATGTATGCTGATTTAATAGATAAAATGTATGAATAAACTACCCACGCTACTTAATAAACTCCGACTAACAATAATATTACATCGACGTTATAATTTCATACTTAACATAAATAACAATATAATACAATTAATAGCAATTATATCGTTAAGTTTGAAATTATAACATTGATTATATGTTATTGTTAATTAATATTTATTTGATACTGTCATAATAAGGTACGTGTATTAAAGAATCTTATATCGTTTTTAAATCAGTACCTTAATATGCAAAACATCGAATATTTTAGCGAAATGTTTGATTTTAATGCATGTTTGAGTCAGATGATTAAAGAAAATAAGAAAAATGTTAATAAGTTTTGTCTGTTTTTTAACTAATATTTAATTGAAGTTCCGAGATGTATAAATTATGTATCGTGTTAAATGATTGGATACTTAGCGGAAAATGAGTAGCATATTATTTATCTTAAGAACATATTACAAGAAATCATGATCAAGACAATAATGTTATTACATTTATTAATTAAAGATTATTAAGTAAGACATCAAGACATTCTAAGAATTAACACATTATTAAACAAGATAACAGATAGATATTCATTAAATATAGGTATTTATTTTTATATATGTGTACATGTTATATTGATATTGAAACTTATATTGAAAGTCGTTTATTGCCTTTTTTAAATCAATTTTAAATAAAAATAACTGTTGTGTAATATACTACATTTGATCAGCTTCGTAAGCCACTATGATTTGAAACACGTAAATTTTCTATTCGATGTTAGTAGCTGCCCGAAAAAAAATGTCTCAGCGCTAAGACAAGCGCAATAAAAAATATCAAAGATTTATAAGGTAGAAATAAATTTGATGCATATAACAACAAATATATTATTTTATTAGTCTTTATTATGGATATTCGCAATTATTGCATATTTCTTATTTGCAATGATATCTACAAATTAAAATTCGGATAAATTCTTGTACTTCTTATAAATCATTTTAAATTAAAAATTTATATCATTTTAATTTGATATAATATATTCTATGCAATTACACAAAAAGAAAAAATTAAATTGATTGAGTAAGAAAAACAATAAAAATTAAGTTGTAAAAATTAATAGCGTGCAATTAAACAACATACATTCACAAAAATTCAAAATTATTGAAAATATAACATTTACTATGAGCCTAATGTAATTTAATTTAATCATAACAATAACTTTTATGATACAGTTATTAGAAGAATGAGCTAGTTGGATTTTATTACAGCTAAGACATATTTCGCATTAATAGTAAACCAGTCCCTATATTCTATAACTCGTTATACAGTCGTTATATGTTCATAAACTTTTCTACTATATAAAATATCTGAGCAACTGTCGTTATGAGCAGATAACGATTGCATAACGAGCAGAGAATGAAAGTACTAATTTGTAAGGAAGTTATAAGTTACTTTTTTGATAATTTTACTGGTAATTGTGTTACTTTTTTTCTTTGGTAACTGTAACGGTAACAAAGTTACACTTTTTTGATAACGGTAATTTTACAGTTACTTTTATCGTTACTTTGCACACGATTGAACATGATACGACACAAGCACACTGTAAAAAAATTTCATAAATTTACATATATAATAAATGTAAAAATTACATGATTAATCCTGTAAATATAAAAAATCGTGAAATGTTACAGACATTATGTAAGTCCACAAAAAATTATGTAAATTTGCTTTTATTGTGTAACTATATCTTATTTTATATGAAAAATTATAAACAACAAGATATTTTGAATATTTTCTGTAATTATTCAAATTTTAGTAATATTACGTAATATAACAGTAATTTTTCGTGTACTGCTGTTAAATGTATAATAATATATAATATAATGCGAAATGTATTATCATATTATCGTTCTTATAACTACACATTGTAATTAGGGTAACTCCGTATATACTCTGCATCTATCAAAAACTTAATTTATTAAGTATTATTTACTATGTTTATAATAAATGAATTATATTAGTAAAAATTTTGTACTGTCTACTACTATGAAAAAAAATATTAGAAATCCGGAATATTTATTTTTCATATTAAAAAATGAACTTTTTGATCCTTGCATTTTTATATTCTATAGGGATTGAATATGTGGAGAGCAACAGGGGGAGGGGGGGTTATGTACGGCTCATGAAAAATTTACAAATAAATAAGACGTATAATAATACAATAACTTATAAAATGTGTTTATAAAGTTTTATTAAGGAATAAAAATGGTAAATATGTATATAAAGTAATAAATAATAATTACAATCTTCCTACATATATGTATTACAAGTGTTATTTGGTACACTTCCTACATATATTACAAGTGACATAAGATATATATTTCATAAAATGCATTTATTGTATTTAATGCACTGAATTCAATCTGCATTCTTTGTATGCTTTGGGCATAAATCGCTCGCTAAAAATGCTGTATATCTCGAACAGATGGGATATACAAGACAACAAAACAAAGACTAAACAAACTAAACAAACTAAACTACGAAAGCAAAGCACTTGTAGTTTGCTACACAACATGCTTTACTATTCCACTACACGTATGTATCACGAAATAATCACTAATTTTTTACACGCCCTACAATAATTATTTTATGTAGATTATAATTTATAATGGCATTACTTATTACAGTGACAAATCGATTCAACTCACACAATAATTTCATTAATATTAACAGTAAGAAATCATAATTCAATACTAATATAACGTAAAGACATGTAACAGAATAGTTGCGGAAAAATTACCCCCACTCCTTCTATTTTTTCTGACTTCTACGGCGAAAATCCCAGTGCGGCGTATTTGCCGGAGTTATCCTATACTTCCACAATGCTTCCTGTTTAATTACAAACCAAGAAATTATTTTTATTTACATATTGCAAATTTATAAATACGTGGATGTTCACAACTATTATAGTTTCAAAATTATTCACTATAATAGTTTTTACACAAAAATGTTTTACAGTGCATAGCGCTTGAAACTAGAAAGCCCCTAGTCCCGTCCGTTGTGATTGGCGGTCATCGATTTTAAAAAAGTAACGGAAAAGTCACGAAAAGTTACTTTCTTAAGTAACGATAACTGTAACGAATTACTTTTAAAAATCGGTAACTAGTAATAAACTTGTTATTTTTTCTACTCGGTAACGAATAACTATAATGTGTTACTTTTAAAAAGTAACCCATACCGCAGAAAATTTGCAGCAATATTGCTGTAATACCGCAGCAATATTGCATGCAATATTGCGCTGTAGGGGAACTTTCCATTCCTTGATAACGAGTTACAGAATACAGGGGAAAATGACTTATATCTACATATCTTAACTAGCACATCTACATATCTTAACTAGCACGATCGAAATAGTAATGGATTGAGTTCTTAGACAGTATTGTAAGAACTATCACACGATACGAGTAATCCACAGTGATTCAACTTATAATCCAGAACAGCACGTAAGGGAATTATTTGTTTAGAATTTTAAATAGTCAAGAAATAAGGTAAAATGAGTAGAATGAAAGTGAATGTCTGTAGTTACATAGAGCGAATATGTACAAATATAACTAAGACTTTTTTGTGCGAATACAAAACAATATTAGAGATACACACACTGAATAAAAGAAAAGATTATACATTACATAAGCTTCCAAAATTCATTGTTAACTATATAAATATTTATAGTTTACGTTACACACACACACACACACGCGCGCGCGCGCACGCACAGAATGAGGAAAAAGTGTAGAATTAGTAAAATATCTCGAAAACAATACAATAAAATAAATTGAAAAGAAAAATGTTTCATATAAAAGTAATAAGGTTTCAATAAATGCTTAAACTTATTTGATCATAAGTGTAAGTACAAAGGAGTTCTTAAAATCAAATTTAAAATTTTTAAATAGATTCTCTACTTTTTATTCAATATTCTTGTAATTGACATCGGGATCTTTTCAAAACACTATAATAAAACTTCTTTTGATTACGTATTATTCGAAAAATTAATTCAAAAGAGTATAGGAGCGATATTTTTATACTTTTTATTTTCTAGTGGTTATATAGATAAGTAATCAGTTGGTAAGTATAGTAATTTGGAATAATTCTCTTGAAATTTGCATTTTTTACAATAAATGAAAATTTTATAAATAACAAATATTAGGGTAACCAATTTCAATTTCTAACAATTATTGTATCTTTCAATTAATGTATAACAATATGTAGTTTTTTATCTTATTCTTTTATTCAATATATAATCCACATTTCTTGCAACTTATGTATATTTATATTGCTTCTAATTTAAATTTAATTAACATTATTGCAATGTATAAATTAAATATATTGGACTGAAGAAAAAGCTGCGAAATTTTCAACTATCTGATGTAAAAGCTTAAAGTTTTTTCTAAAAGTTTATGTTTAAAAAATATTACAATTTTGTGTTACCAAGTTACACGCGATTATTGAATAGAAGAATATTCTGACTTTGATTGCTTATAACTCCGTTAAAAATCATACCGTTATAATTAATAAAGCAGATTCTTAAAGCTGGAACGTTGCTCCAAGTAGTATAATTCCCAATTAAAAAAAAATAGAATATATACATTTGAGTTAAAAATGTGATATTACTATCCTTTTTTCCATTGTGCAATATATATGAGAATAGTAATATCACATTTTTAACTCAATTTCCATATATTTTACATTTAAAAAATTAGCATGATACTATTCAATAGAGTAATGTTTCTACTTTAAGAATCTGTTTTTTTTAATTGCAGATGATTTTTATTGGAATATGAGCAACCAAAGTCAGAATGCTCTTTTTACTTAACTTGTGAATAACTCAAGAACAAAAAATCGTAAAAACATTTTTAATAAACGATTTTATAAGGAGGACTTCAAACTTTCACGATGTAGAGAGTCAAAAATTTTCGCAAATTTTTTTTGGCACGTGATAGACCCACTAAGTGAGAAGAAAAATTTTCCTTTTTTTCAGCTTGTAGTTTTTATATATCTAGTTCGTGGTTTCATATATAAAAATAACAAAATTCAAATAAATTCAAAAAATATAGTAACCATTCGAAAATAGAGATTTCAAGCTTTAAAACTCTTTTTTTAAATTTAAATTTTGATTATTTTTAACGAAGATATTATATATATAATTTTGACCTAATAAAATACCGCAGAACTTTTTCTTCAATCCAATAGAAACATGGAATATCATATTGAATATTAAAACGGAATTTTTTGCATTAATTAGCCTCTTGATATCTCTGTCTATGTAAAGCTATTTAATTTTATTTCTATTATTATTATTATTTATTTTTAATTTTATTATTATAAATCAATAAATCTATTGTTAGCTTATTTTAACTATGTTTAGTACATGATATTTAAGTAATTTATAGTTTATCTGACAGTGCTGATAATCTTTTGATCTTCAAGATTTATATTTTTCTTTCACAATATATAGTGTCTTATTTTGGAATGCCTTCCATCTTTCCTTTGGATATCCATCTGTAAATTTTACTGAATTTTTCAGCTGATTTTTCACATATTAAGAAATCGCCGAAATTGAATTGAAATTTCTCTGAAATACTAAAATTTTGCTGAAATTCCTTTAAAAAGTATTCCAAAACGTGGAATAATTTCAGAGAAATTTTACTGTATAGTATAAATTTACACAGAATTATTTCTGCACTAATGATCTAGCTTGACTATTAGGAGGACTTTTATTTCTGACATGTTATGTAAAATTACATTACGGTTTATAAGACACTTTATATTGTAAGACACTTTATACTGTGAAAGTAAAATACAAATCTTGAAGATCAAAATGTTATCAGCATTTTTGAGATAGTATTATTTTCAACAAGCATTTTTTAGCATAATTTTTCATCAGATCATGCTCCTAAAAGTTCTGAGTTATCTAACCCACTTCTGAATGGTTTACGGAATAAAATTAATTCGTTGGTTTAGTAAAGCTATATTAGCTTACTACATGAGTTCAACATCTGTAACTAAGAAAATTGATTCAACAAAGAAATTATATCTGTAAGTAGGTATCATGTTTAGAAAACAAATCATCTTTGTTAATACTGTAACAAAGTAGTTTAATTAAAATATAATATTTAATTAATTTACGCACTACGCCTGCGTACTGCTCTGTATGATGACATTGCCGTCAGTTTATTTGCATCGAACTAATCGTTTCTAATTTTAAATTATTTATGTAGTTTGACAGTTGTGTGTAACACTTTTTCTCGAATCTCAATATGTTTTTATTTATTGTACTTTAATGATTAACTTTATAATTGAGATAATTTATAACAATTATAATCCGTTACATTCCTTTTGAGATTCCTAGTCATTCACTACCATTCAGTATTTCAATTGGAGAGATTGCTACAATAGATGAATGGTTACCACTTCACAATGATTGCAACCAAATGGATATCAATCTATTGTAATAATTGTTTTGCTGAAAAATGCTAACAGATTAGCCGAAATTAGTTAATTTTTTATTATTTGAGATAAAGCTTATTCAAAGCAAAACTGCACACCTTCTACAGTCCCAATTCCCAATTGCTCGTTTATCATTTGTTTATTTAAAAATGTTCACATATTTTGGCTTCTTCTCAGCCTCCTTCAGAACATAATTGAATTCAAACAGAAACAGACTGTGGAGTCAATAATCTCACATATCAGTACTTAACAGTAATAAGTTAATTTATAGGGGAAAGAACGACGTATTTACCTTTTCTTTATGAAATGACTTATCAGCACCAAGTATTGTAATATGAGAAGTACTTACTAATATGAGAAGTTATTTACTACTCTACAGTCAATCTATTTTTGTTATAATTTATCTACATTAAAGAATGGTTTGAAAGAAATCAAAATGTAAACGTTTTTAACATAATATATATATATATGTTATATATATATATATATATATAATTATTTTTTTTTATATATTATACTGTAAAAATTTTACGAAATACTGCGCACGATTCTTATTTGATCTTTTCCTTTCAGTTTGATTATTAAGAATGTTCTATACAGTCCCAGACAAAAGTTATTCCATTTTGAAATTGATTAAATTCTATACTTTTATAACTTAAAATATGCGCCGTATCATATATAAAACTTAAAGTCAGTTAATGTAATTTTTTTTTTTTCATTATAGATGAATATATTTGTATTTTTGTAATCGTAAGTAAAAAACTTTTGGACGTAAATTTTTCTTGAAATCAATTATATAAAACGAAAATGCATATTAATAACATCTATCAGATATCACATGATACTTAAAAATCGAAAAGATATGTAAACTAATCTTTGTACTATTGATACTGTTGCCACGTTTTGAGCAATCGATGTGTTATGTAATCCATTCGGAATTTTATCTTATTTTATCGTTAATATCTTGATAAAGGGTAAGTTAATAAATCGATATAAATTTTTTTTAGAAAAATAAAAAAATTTTTCGTTAAAAAAAAGTAATTCGTTACTCAATTGAACAAAAAAAATGTTCAAAGTATCTAAACATGTTTTTTTCTAAAAGCTGTACTTTGATACTTATGTTCGTACTCCCAGGGAATTTGTTATAACAGTGACCAAAAAAAAGAACAATTATAACATAAAATAACTTTTTAAATGAATGAAAAGTAGTTTACTATATCAACTGTCATACCAATCTTACTTAGTACCAAAACTTAGAACTTAGTCTCTAAATTTATGATTATAATAATAAGTAATCATTTGTCCAAACAAGGTAAACGATTGGACGATGCGTGCTATTTGAATTTATACTTAAAACTTTATGAGAATGTTTTTAAAGCATTACACAACTTTTGAAATATGTAAAAAAAGTGATTATTTCAACTCCATAAAAAAATTTCTGAATGTATTATATAATGCTTATATAAACATTGCATGACATGGCATTCCACACATTGCATTTATAAGGCGATTATTGGAATACGATTTCAAACATAGAGAGGAAAAATAATTTAACAAAATATTTATTTTTATCAAAAGGTAAAGAAGATTATCATTTTATTTTCCTCTTCTTTCTGTTAGTTTTGATTCATTTCTTGCTTTATTTCTATGATTTAAAAACATTTTTTTTTGTCAAATTAATTTTATTTTTCATTTTTTTAGCTTTCATTTTCGTAAGTATATTAGTTGTTGCTAATTTTTTCATTTTTTTTCTTTTTCCATAATTGATTGATTATTAACCGAATTTATGTTATAATAATTCAATAACATCAAATTCATACAAAAAATATACAAAATCATATAAAAAATATAGTAATACAAAAAATATAAGTAATAAAACGTGAACAGTAAGCAATCAATTTTTTTTATTTACTATTTACGTTACGATTGATGACTACTTATTTTATTATTTCGACTGTGATTAGCCGATTCGCTTACTACTTATATCTTATTATGTCTTACGTTTTTCTCTTATTTGTTTTAGTCGACCTTGTTACTTCATCTTTATACAAAAAACACCTTTATTTAAAATTATGCAAGAAATTCTAAAAAAAAAACTTTATAAATATTAATTTCTATGTACATTGTTATATACATTTTCTAATTTTGCAGACTGTATGTGATTATTCTAAAAACATATTTCTGAAATAAAGCTAGAATAATAATATATTATTACTGATAATAAATTTTTAATAATGACTACTAAAATTATTATTAAACAATTACCTTCATTCTGTAGTCTTTATACATATTATATATTTTGTAGAAATAAGATAGAAAAAAACTTAAAAGCACAACGCAGTTATACATAAAAAAAAAAAGTTTAGTATAAAACTAGATTAGAATTCAAGAAGAGAGAAATTTTATTTAAACTTGACTTTTATATTATTTATTTGTCGATACTGTTCACAGATTCATTGATTATATTTTCACCGTTTTATATTTAAAATTTTATTTTTATTTTTAATGTGCAAATTCTTTCTACACTCTATTCTTAATTACATTGATTTATTATATGATAATAACGTATTTAATAATACATTATAATCTTTCTCTTCTCAAATTACACACACACACACACACACACACACACACACACACACACACACACACACACACACATATATGTTGGAAAATTTATATACATATAAACAGAATCAAAGACAGAGAGAAAGATTGCATATTAGAACTAATAATCCAAAAAGAGATCAATAATAACATTATGTATTGAAAAGTTTTATTTACAAATTTTTATTTATAAGTTTTATTTATCACAAACTTTTAAAAATTTTGCATATTACCAATCAATTTTAAATATTGCGTTTCAGTTAACTGTTATCACTGATTGTCATTATTTGAGTTATTCATTATCGTGTAATTTAGTTATTACAATTTTAAGTTACAAAGTATATGTCAAGCATAATTTAATATATTGCGCTTTTATATTGTAAATTTATTCTTATATATACAGGGTGTTTGATAAGTAACGATAAAACGCTTGCATAGGGGTAGAGCAGACTAAACTTACAATTAGTCAAAACATCCTGTATTATTTTGCAATTTTCGCAATAATTAACAAGAATATCAATCACTAAAAATCACCGAATTAGTTTTCAATAAATTTTTATCCAACTACTATCAACTTAAAAAACCAACAAAAGACAAAAATTGTTTATTTTTTTCTTATAAAGCTCAGAATTTTTCAGAATTTTTTGTCAACTTTTTAGTACTGCATTTTCTTATTGACAACTATTTTTACCAACATGAGAAAATGTGGTACTAAAAAATTCTGAAAAAAATTCTCAGAACTCTATAAGAAGAAAATAAACAATTTTTGTTACCTGCTGTTTTTTTGTAAAGTTGATAATATTTGAGAAAAAATTAAAATTAAAGACCAATATTCGGCAATTTTTAATAATTAATATCTTGTTAACTACTGCAAAAATTGCAAATTAGTAGAGAACTTTTCAACTCAGTTTAGTCCGCTCTACACAAAAGTGCTTGGCAAAAACTTACAAGACACTCTGTATATAATGTACTTATCATTTAAATCTGAGCTGGGATTTAGTTGCATACTCGGCCAATTTTCAGCTTGATTCCTACTTCACCAACCCACGTACAGCCTAAATGCCGATCAGTGCAATTGCATATAAAGTTGTGACGTCATTGTAACAATTAATGATCCTTACAGTCAGTCCAATGGATAAGATCGTGTTTGCGAGTTTGAGTAATATGACTTTTGAACATATTATAATATAAATGTACTTTAAATGTTATAAAAAAAGTAGAGCAATATTATATACAATTGCGTATCGTACGATCATTACCGGATCATCTTTGCCGGTAATCTCGTAGTTTTAAAAATCTTCCCTGCATTAATATATTAAACATAAAGAAAAATATCCCAAATATTTACAGAATAATAAAAAGATAACAAATTGAAGTTCTAATTCTACAAAACTGACGTCAAAATCTAACACAATTATTGACGCTGGTTTTATGAAACTTTTAATAAATACATACATTAATATATAAATACATTGATTAAAAGGCACTAATTAATTTTAAGAATCCAAAATGATATAACATAAATAACAAGGAACACACAGTCACATATGCAAGATGTTTTTGCAAATCATATATTTAAAATTTTAAATGTAAACGTTTCGATCAAGTATTTGGATTTTGATCGTTGTCAAGGATTTTATTGTAAATAAAGTTTGACTCTTCGTTATTGACAGTCCGTCTCTTCTCTCAGTTTGTATTGATCCGTATCATCGAGCGTACATTATAATCGGCATACAATGTCCGTCTCACACATCTGCGTTCCATTATACTTTGTACGTATTAATTAGTTTTTTATACTTACATGGACACACTTGATTGTAATAATTTACACATAATTTTTGGTGAGTTTTAATTACTTGTTAGAATTCCAGTTAATTTGATTGTGTTTATTTTTTCGTAAGAGGTCTTTTTATTTTATTTTTTTCAACTAGAACTTTTCCAAGAGATATGAAACACATTTAACTGTTCAATCGTATGTGAATAATGTCGAGTTCTACATCAAGATTCACTCGAGTTGTTATTATAATGAATAAAATATGCGGTTATTTCCGATAATTAATTTTGTACAGCGAATTTTATGATAAATTAATGTCTAAAGAGGGCTCAATCTGGTCGAAAACTTCGTAGTCGAAACTTATAATGATTTATATTTGAATTTTAACTGAGTTTTTTATTATATATTTTTTCAATTTTACTTTTTTTTATTTGTAATTTATTTTGTGACCTTTAATTGTGTGACTATTTAAAAAATGTATTTAACTCTTACTTTGCCCTTTATTGTTATTTATATTATTTCTTGATTGCTGTATGCTAAACACGGGATACTATTATCAGATTCTGACAATCAATTTTATATAAAATAAGTTATTATTTTTATTTTTATTTATTAAAATGAATTAATGAATTATAAAAACTTACCCGTATTTTTACAATAATCAATTACACTGTTATAGTGCGGTGTTATTCGGTGTGAAGAATATTACGAAGATGGAAGAATTTTTTGATGATAAGAATATTATTTAAGAAAGATCGAATAATTACAATGACATTGTCAGCATTTTGAAACGGTATTTATATATATTGAGAGAAAGAAGAGGGAAAGTGCTAGCAGGAGGTGATACATTAGTGAAAGGGGAACTATTTTCTAATGATAGGCAAAAAAAATGTCAGGAAAGCGTAATCACTTTGTTTATTTTATCCTAAATCTTATTTCTTTATATGTATTATTTCTAATACCATTCTTTTATAGTGATATTTCTGAATCTAGAATTTTTCAAAGTGATACATTACGCTTTTCTGACATTTTTTCCCCTTCTAATATAACATCCCCTCCTAATACTTTCCCTCTCTTTTCTCTCAATATATATAAATACCGTCTCGAAATACTAACAATGTCACTGTAATCGTACGATCTTTCTTAAATAATATTCTTATCATCAGAAAATTCTGCCATCTTCGTAATATTCTTCACATCGAATAACACCGCATTATAGTGCAATTGATCGTTGTGGAAATACGAGTAAGTTTTTGTAATTAAGATTAAATGAAAAGGAGCATACAGCCACGCTACAGATGTAAAGTAGTAGATTGTAATTAAATTATTTTTTCAGAAATAAATTGAGAGCCGATAATTTATCGGATTCACACAATCATTCTGATAAATTATCGGCTCTCAATTTATTTCTGAAAAAATAATTTAATTACAATCTACTACTTTACTGTAGCGTGGCTGTATGCTCCTTTTCATTTAATTTTTGTAACATTTTAGCCACTTTCTAATATTTAAAATTTTTGTAATTAATTCACTTTAATAAATTATAATAAAATAAAGATAATAATTTATTTTATATAACATTGTTTATCAGAATCTAATAATCCCGTGTTTAGCATACAGCGATCAAGAAATAATATTCAATCAAGAAAATCTCATATGCCAAAGATCGAGGAAACAGAATTAATTTTCAGATTTTATGTTCACTTTTACATCTCAATTAGCATTTTTATTATAACATCATTCTTTTAGTTGTACTGATGATCGAAATTTAACCGAAACGTTTACATTTTAAATTTTAAATATATAATTTGTGCAAAAAACATCTTGCGTGACTGTATGCTCCTTCTTATTTATATTTTATATTATTAAGCCACCTCTACAAATTATTACAAAATGATATAACTCATATAAAAAATAATGAATACTAAGTTTATTCAAATAAAAAAATTTATTATTTATTATTTCTTTTTGTGCAATATTCGATCATTGTTCTATACGAGTTTCTTCTTTTTTGTAAATACCGCGCACTCTTTTACGATTTGAAAGACATTGCAAAAATGGACTCTTCAAGAAATTCTCGGTAAACCAAAAAAACGGTAAACAAAAAGTAATTTTATCGATTCGATTATGATTCCGATGTTGTTAACCTTCTGAGGACTGGCATCTTTTGATCGACTTTTTTATTTTAAGAGCTAGAACTTTTTCCTCATTGTCATGGGGTTGAATGGTGAAAAAGATGATACCATTATCGAGTCTTTAAAGGGGCCTCAGATCCTCCAAAGATTAATTAGGCTGCGGTCCACTTGTTTCTTCCAAATGCTCTGAACGCCACACTCCAAACGCTACGCTCCGATTGATCCATTATTGTTCTGAATGCTATAACTACTACGTGAGCGCTCCAGCCAACCTATCTCTCGAAAGTGTTGCAATTGGAGCAAAAACGATGACATATTGATGAGATAATCAGAGTTACTCAGAGTGTTCCGAAACATCCAATGGTTATGTTAGTGCTATAAAACTCTATAGCGTTTAAAGCGCTAAAGTGGACCGCAGCATAAATTTGTCAAATTTTATATTTAATTTACGGTTTCAATTTAAGAAAAGATTAAAAATAATTATTGATTGCGAATCCTCGCTCAAAATGAAAATATTATTATTTAAAATTTATAAATCGGGTTGTTACAGGAGATGAGTCAATCAACTACATATGCATTGGCAAGTGAAACTGGTCTCGATGGTAATTTTGTCATAATATATTAAAGGAACTTTTTATTTACAGTAATTTAATTACTATATTTCATTTACAGTAATTTATTCATCATCTCTCCTTAAAAAAATGTCAGCAAACATCAATGCATTATCCTTGTATATTCTGCTTTATAGATAATTATTTATAAATTCTGATACTAAAAAGCACACCTTTTCTTCCTTTTATATTAAGCATTTCATAAGTTTTTGTAAATTCTGTAAATTTTTATATGTTAAATAAAAAAAATTAAAATGTTTATATTTTAATAATGTTAGGGCCAGACCAGGTACTATCTACGGACATAGATGCTACATGTAACGCCGACGGCAGAGTACGAATAAAGTTAGATAGCAATAGATCTAATTCATACATGCCCGTATCAATCCCTGGAGTTTTAACTAGAACAGCAAAGCTTTATCCTAACCATATAGCGTTGGTGTCTAGACCTGATACCAATGGCAAAAGAATCAAGTATACTTTCCAGTATGTATAAAAAAAAGATAAAATAAGACTTTTGTTTTTTTACACGTTTTTTTTCATTATCACAATAAGTGTATATATATATATATATAT
>NW_017305705.1:81814-97251 GCF_001594115.1 Trachymyrmex septentrionalis
AAATATTGCGTATAATATAACGATATGATAATAAAAAGCAATATAACATTTTCAACAATATGTATTTTTACTTTTCTGATTTTTAAATCGGATTTTTAATAGATCATTCAGATTTTAAATAGATCATTATTCCTTTATAGTGGGATCGCTACAGGGATTTATATCACAAATTCTCCAGAAACATGTCAATATTGTGCTGAACACAGTCGGGCAAATATAATAGTCGTTGAAGATGAGAAACAATTGCAAAAAATTTTGCAAATAAAACACAATTTAACTCACTTGAAAGCAATTATTCAATATAATGGCATACCTACCAAAAAGGATGTTTTGAGTGTAAATTGATTAGTATACTTGTCTAATATCTTTTTATTTAATATATATAACTTATTATTATTTATTTTTTCTCAGTGGGACGATTTATTGGACATAGGTAAAAAAGAATCGGAGGATAAATTACTATCTGTGTTAAAGACGATAGGAATAAATGAATGTTGTATTTTAGTATATACGGTTAGTATATAGGTTCAATTCATCGCAGTTAATTATATTGCGATTGCTATAACATATTATTTTTTAAATTTGCAATCTTTATAGTCGGGAACAGTCGGAAATCCAAAAGCTGTAATGTTAAACCATGATAATGTGCTATTCAATCTACGAACATTATTGCCATTGCTACATTTAAAAGAAAAATCAGAGATTATAGTTAGCTATCTGCCACTGTCTCATGTGGCAGCACAGGTAACATATTCCAAATAGCATAATATATATTTTATGCTATACATAATATGTATCTTAAATATAAAAATTCAACGGTGACATTTAATACAAATTATTACAAATTTTCACGAATATAAATTACACAGGATTGAAACGCGGAACTTGTAACGTCGTTACCGTTACTTTTTTTAAACAGTTGGAATCAGATCTTAACTGTTGACTAATATTATTGACAATAAATTTATAGCTTATTTGTAATTATGATTTATAATTTATAAAATTTATAAAAAACGTTCTATTTTTCATATGTTAAGATTTTTGCAACTAAGTTTTATATGCTCTTTATTTCCATTATATCATTATTTGATACTAATAATCCTTCGTCTTTACTAATTTGCATAATGAGATTATATAATATTTTAATTCCAGCTAATTGATATCGTAATAAATATTACGTTAGCGAGCACAGTATATTTTGCGGACCCAAGTGCATTAAAGGGTACGTTAATAAATACGTTACTTGTTGCACAACCAACTTTTTTCATAGGAGTGCCTAGAGTATGGGAAAAAATAAATGAAAAAATGCAAGAGAAAGCGCGTAATAACGGCGTAATAAAAACCTGGATTGCTGAATGGGCAAAAGCACAAGCTCTTTGTTATTATACAAATAAAATAAATGGCATAGACTATAAACATTTGGGCTATGTTTTTGCAAAATGGCTTATTTTCGACAAAGTCAAGGCAGCATTAGGTTTAAACAAGTGTCGAACCTTCGTTTCCTCAGCAGCACCCTTGAATATCGATATTAAAAAATATTTCTTGAGTTTAGATATGCCTATATTAGAGGCATATGGAATGTCTGAATGTGGTGGAGCTCAAACAATAATTGACATTGACAAATATAGGTAAATTATTCTTTATATTGAATTTTCAAAGATATTTATGTTTAAAATATTTTGTTTACAATAAATTTTATTCTAATTTGTTAGCTTAAATGGTGTAGGAAGAACTTTACCCGGACTATGTACAAAATTGTACAATATAGATGAACACGGCGAGGGAGAGATTTGTATGAGTGGACGACATATATTTATGGGTTACTTAAATGCACTAGAAAAAACCAAAGAAACCAAAGATGAAAATGGTTGGTTACATAGTGGTGATCTTGGGAAATTAGATTCAAATGGGAATTTGTTTATTTCTGGTAAGTATATTGTTTTACACCTATTAATACTCATTTTTATAATAATATTCATGAAAAATAATGAGTTATGTAAATATATAATGTATATAATGTATATACAATGTACACGATACCCGATAAAGACCGTAACAATACTTACATTCTTGAGATTATTTTGAGACGAAAATCTCAATACCAAAACAATGAGGCTGTAATAGTTTTTGAGTCATAAGCATTTAAAGTTAGCAAATCATACCGCTTAAAGTCTGCACTTTCAGATGTGCTTGGCATTTTTATTGGCATTTTTATATAACGCTTAAACGTACAAACTTTAGGCAATATTCGCTAACTTTAAATGCTTATAATTAAAAATTCATTATATAATCTTAATATTTTAATATTATGATTTGCGTTTCAATTATAATATTAAATAGTTATTTGATTAAATCATCAAAGACTTAATTCATGCAGTTTTTCCGCAATAAACTCATAATTTTATTTTTGGAATTTTTTTCCGATTACAACGTGATAAAGCAATTTGAAAAAAATGGATTCGTGTGTATTTTCTAAAAAACTATAAAAAAATGACCATTTCGATTTTCGAAAAGAAGATTTTTTTGTCAAATAGTGTAATATATCACGCATATACATATGTTATGTCAGCAAATATATATATATATATATTACTTTTTACATTCACAGGTAGAATAAAAGAACTTGTAATCACAAGTGGAGGGGAAAATGTGGCATCATACAATATAGAGCAAGCAATATTGTCGGAATTATCATATTTAAGTAATGCTATGGTAATTGGAGATCGAAGGAAATATTTAACGGTCCTTGTCACGCTTAAGGTACAATTCGAGAAAATAAAAGAATATAAATTTAAAATTATAAATGTTTAAATACATTTTTTTCAGAGTAATATGAATGAAAGGACTGGCGCACCATTAGATACGCTGGCGCCAGATGTATTAAAATGGGCAGAGTCTATTGGTAGTAGTGCTAAAACGGTTACAGAAGTTATAAACTCTCGCGATACAGCCGTAAGTCTTAAAAAAGACTTATAACATTATTTAATACTGTATAATAAAAAAAATTTATTTCCCAAGTTTAAATCGAGCAAACAAATATGAATAAACAATTTTTATAGCAACAATTTACTGCATTAGTTAAATATTGGTATTAAGATGTATTGAAACAATATTGAATTAATACTGATTGTGAATTAATATTGTGCTACTAAAGTTATTGCTACTAAAGTTAATGCAAACAACATTGCGCCAGAATTTCTATCTATTAGTTTGGTCTGCATGTTTAAATATTACAAGATGTTTCTTGATCTTTTAGATATATGAAGAAATCGACAAAGCAATTAAGAGAGCAAATATGCAGGCCATAAGTAATGCTCAAAAAGTACAGAAATTCGAAATTCTTCCTCATGACTTTTCGATTCCAACTGGCGAATTGGGGCCCACATTAAAGCTTAAAAAGAATGTCGTTCAAAAGATGTATGCTGATTTGATAGATAAAATGTATAAATAAAACTATACACACTACACAATATCCGCATCAACTAACAATAACATAATATTAATGTTATAATTTTATATTCAACAATATATACAGTGCGTTGATCATATCGGGAACAAGATAATTCGTATAACCAAGTAATTCAAATAATAAAGGTTTTGTACTTTATTCTTGAACATTCTCCTATATCTTTTAATTCCAATAATAAAAATGAAGTAAAACACATTGAGCTCTTATTATTCAAACTAACTTATAATAACGTATACGCATTATATTGTAGTTTGGAACTCAGCTAAGTTCGTATATTTGGAACTGAGATACGCACTGATTCATACAAATAGAAAGATAAGTCAAGTTCTATTGTAAATATAATATAACGTTATTATAGTTATAATGTAATGTTAGGGTGCATTTAGAAATCTAGATTATCAGGCTAAACCTTGAACAGCGAACATTTCAAAAATAACACAAAAACATTAGATATACATATAGCTTTGAGTTAAACCTCACTTCGAGTGGAAAGTTAAACAAGGATTTACAACTTTCCATATTTAATTTTTTGGTGGAGCCTTCCATAGAGAAGGTGGGGGGGAGGGAGGCGAAACCCTCATTTTCCGCTTTGCAAAGTCAATGGCGAGTTCAAGCCGGCAAAGCGACTAGACGTGCTTATCGAGCGAATGAGCATGATTGAGTCTTACCAGATGAATCCATAACTATTCATTGTTTAATTGCTCGGCGAACAGACCTAGGCGTTTTGTCGACTTAAACTCACCCAATAACTGATCCTTTTATTAATTTTTTATCTATATCGTACTTAATATCTCATTTTTAGGTTTTAAAAGTAGAAAAATTTAAAGTGTTTTATCTCAGAAAGTAGGAAAATCCGTCACGTGATTTAAAGTGTATATAAGACTCAGACTATATTGATTTCTATCATATAAAAAAAAGTAATTGTAAGATTTAATCTTTTCATAATTATCAATTGGATGGTTACTGGATACTGTCATAATAAAAAGCGTATATTTAAAGAATCTTTTTACCGTTTTTGTAATTTTTATGTTAACAATCGAATAGTGTATTATCTTGAGGAAATATCGGGAGAAATTGTTAGAAATACAATAATGCTATCACATTTATTAATAAAAAGTAAAAAGTTGTTATAAGTAAGACAAAAATCAAGTATTACAGGAATTAAATAAAATTTTAGATATTTATTTATTTGTATATATAGTTGTTTATATACAGTGCAAAAAGTATTCGTATAGAAAAATATTTTTAAAAATTTTATTTTTAAAAAGTAATTATTATCCAGCGAGAAATGATTCATTGAATCGATGTCAAAACAGTATCGATACAATAATTTCAACATCAATTCGACATCAATTCGATGTCTAATTGTCATTTTTTGAGTAATTAACAATTTATTCATAAAGAATTCATAAAATAGAGGGTATTTTTCTAAAAATTATATATATCAAAAAAATTTATTATATAAATTATAGAAAATATATCATCTTAAAAATAATTGAAAATTAACAATTATATTATTTGAACGCTCAAAAAATATTCGTACAGTCGACAAATTTAGTTCCTAAAATCAAGAATGCAAAGCTTGTTTGTTTTTGTTAGAATGTAGAGAAAAGTCCTCTATTATGAGATAGGCGTCTAATATGAGATACCGGCGTTTTTGCTAAACTAATAAACGTTATCTATTGGTTCCACCATGAATTTATTGCTGTTAGATTGAAAACTATTTAATAGAAAATTCATTATTAGATCATGTTTGTAGTTATTGTAAAAAAAGATTTTAAAATTTAGATGTCTTCAAATTTTATTAAGATGAGGCTTTAAATCTTGTTTATTATTTAATAAATAAATATTTAGCAATAAATTTTTCATGTAATGATAGAATAAGATCATACTAACAGAAAAATACGAGATATGTTGAATCGTTTAATTACAGAAGTTAGATTTGATAATCGTAAAACCATAAAGTGTGGAAATCGTAATATGAGATACTCAAGATTTTTCTAATATAAAATAATCCATCCTATATTATAGTGGAAATCGTTACTAAAGAGTAAATATTATTGTACAATAATAAAAAGGACAACCAGAATAAACACTGAGGCCTATTTCATCTGCGATGCTTGATTCCAACTATTTGAAGAGTTCTGGGTATAATCTATGGCATACTCATTTTTCATGTACGCTGACTGTGTTTGTTTGTTTTTTAAAAACATGAAATAAAGTTTTTTGATTGCAATACTAACATACTCTGCGTTTTACTTCTATCGTTTTCTCGGGGCATCTCATATTGTAAGAGCACAATGTTTTGACTTTGCAATTTACTCACTTTTTACATTTCTTCAATTTAAAAAAAAATGGAATTTGAATTAAATTTTATATGACGTTATCTTAAAGCTTATTAAATTCCTTTCAAAATGACCTATTATTTTTTAAAATTCTGCCCATAGATTTCTAGTATTTATCCAAAATAAACTCATCTCATAATAGGAGCCTTTCCTCTATTTATTGTATAAAATTGTTAATTAATATTTATTTTCTACAAATAAGGCTTTTTTTATTAAAAAATTTCCAAATATTTTACAAATTTACATATTTTTTGCATTGTATTATATTTGGCCTATTATTTATCGAAGAATTTTCTAAACTGGTATACATGCCGCAACATGAACTAAACGAAATATAATTTGTTTTCACTTATTGTACCGTGTTTTATTTCACTTATTATACTGTGTGCACCAGTTCACTGAATTCATTGGTAAAGAACAGACTAATTGAAATTATTAAAAGTCATTTTCATTAATTGTCTTCTTTAGTTAATCGTAAATAATTGTTGTGTAATACATTCAATCAAATTTCATAAGATACTTTAATTACGATTTTCTATTCGGTATAACTAGATACACAATGTTTAGTCGTCATGTCATGTTAATATTCGTTATTTTATGCTCTAATCTACAGCTGTTAATGGAAAAATCGTATTTTGATTGGATTCAACAAATTAAGAATAAAATTTTATAATTTTATTTGTTATCCCAACAATATCAATAAATTTAATATTGTTTAATTCATACTATAGAAATGTACTCTAAATTCCTCTTTCTTGTTCCAACTGTTCTGTATACCATATTTTTCGTTTAGTTAAAATTTTTTGCAAAAACCTTGGACTTTATATTAATAATTCAAATCATGCAAGTACTAATTAAAAGAAAATTAAATCTGATTTTAATATATGATAACATGTAGCAATAATTTATGTTTCTGCATATTAATATTTCTAAAAACATGAAAAAATGTATAATCTTTACAATCAAATAGCAAAATAATCAGTCAATCTGAGTATAAAACAAAAAACTCTAATTAATTCTCTTATGCTTCATGCGTTATATAACATTATGTAAAAATTGTTGTGCTGCGACTTTAAGAATACAACAACTACCAACTAGCTAGAGTTGCCGATTGTGTTCAGAAACTTGGACGCATCTAGATATCATTTTATCCTTTAATATTCGGTGAGAAAGAGCTACAGAGATATAAATAATACCTTAAATTCTTGAACCCCTACAATAGCCAAAATTCGACTAAATTGCTACGTTCAGAAAATAAGAAATGCTATAAGAATCTACCGCGTATGTAACGTGAATTGTTCAGTTTTACTACAAATTATTATAGTACGCTTCTCTTCCTCTTCCCCCCTCCCTCTCTCTCTCTCTCTCTCTCTCTCTCTCTCTCTCTCTCTCTCTCTCTCTCTCTCTCTTTCTAAACGCAGAGAGAATACATCTCGACCACTGTCTTCTGAAAGTGAACGTAACTTTTATTGAAGTAATCGAAAATTAAACCTGCCCGCACGATTTCTTATTAAATAAATCAATCTACTTTAAAAATTAAAGCAATTGGAGAATCAATTCTCTGATTTTCGAAAATCGATTTTTAGATAATTGAATCAGAATCAAATATCCATATTGAAATTGTATTTCACGTATCAGATATCGATGTGTTGATCAACATAGATAACTAAGTGGTTCTTGGTTAGCAAAAGATGTCATGCAATAGCGATTCGGCCGAAGTAATCCATACATATCTTAAGCACGAGAAAGTGTTTAGAGTCTTAGATAATTAAAAAGCGAGAAAGGCAAGATGAATGCATACGAGAGTAAATATCTAAATATTATCATTCAAAAAATCGAGCATCGTGTGATTCCATCTGTTACATCCCGATAAAATTCTCTCTTTTCTTATTATAAATATACGATTCATACCTTACCTTTATCTTATCTCTAGTTTAGTACTTTGTCTTAGTTTTGATATTTTGTCCCTATTTTATCTTTATTTCGAAACTTATCATATCTTCTATATATTGTAAAATTCTTTTCCTTTTTATAGCAGGGCATATTAAGTTCCTTTATTTAAACATTCAAACCGACAGATAGCTCACGCGTCGCATAGAAAGAATATCTATCCTACAATCTCCCCTTTTTTTTTGAAGGTTCCTTTTTCTCCGCTTAATAATAACTAAACAATAACATATATGCTTAATAATAAGAAGTATTATATAATAAGTAGTATTATATATTATATATAGTATTATATATAGTAATAGTATATGTTAAGACTTTCCTGAATGCGAGGACAAATATTTATATTTTTCTTTTTTTTTTCTTTTTCTTTTCCTTTTCTCTATAAAATTAAAACCAATTAAAATATATCATTACTTCATCTCGCATAAGGATGTTAGTTGAGTAAAATCGAACTTTTATTATAAATTATTAAAACTCAACTATTATCTTAAGATTAAACTCGTAGAGCTAGGAGTGGGGCTTACGCGGAGTCTTAACGTACTGCCTTATCTTAAGGAAACAAGCGCGAGTATAGGGGCGGTTCTATCAAACCTTGGGGAGCATTGATTGGTCCTGAAGGGACACTCCCACCTTCATTTCCAAAATATATAAAGACCTGCAAAAAGCAGGAACTATCAGTGTCAGTGTGAGAGAAAGAACGATCAGAGAGAAAGAACGATCACACGAGCGGGTGAAACAGTACTTGTCCGACATAAGGTGAGAACCATCCTCGCGCTTCAAGTAACTTATTCATTGTTTTTCTTCCTTTGTTTTGTTTTGTCTTATTCATTAAACGAGAAAAAAACCAAACTAAAACGGCCGAGACCTGAATCTCTGCTCTGCGTCTCATTAAATTATACATATATACGTGGGTATCCGAGAAATCGTTGTGACTGTCGCTGCCAATAGCGTGGCCCCGACGACACTCCTTCGAATTAGTAATTTCTTTTCGCTACCTCCATGCCAATGAAAGGCGGACGGAAACAGCAGGAAAAGAGATTGAGGTTTCAAATTAAAACAGCTCTCATTCCTAATCACGATCCTTTCCCTTACTTTCAAAAATTAGCACAGTTCCTAGACCAGAAAAACCCGCAAGACACCCTGCGCGAATACCTATTCCTTGAAACGGTTGGAAATCAACCTCGCGTTTCCTAATTATAAAGACATCCAGAGGGCCGATCCCCGTAGATTCGCTTATAAACTCCGTAACCTTTTTGGTACCGGGTTTAAAATCACCCTTCCCAGCAATTATCCGATTCCTCCCAGCGAATATCCTTAACCGCACAATCTGATCTCCGATCCCTGGATAAATCGCTTAGATGCGTTGACCTTAAAACCGGAGAAAATCTCGAGCGACGTGACGTAACACCATCCTAAGAGTCGAATAAATAATAATATCAAATAAATTATAATTAAATAATTTATAATCTGAGTTTAATATATAAAACACATTTAAAGTAATTAAGGGAATCCTAAAACGAAACTCGAACTCTGACGAAGTCACCAGAAGTAGCTGTTTTTTCAGTGCATCGACATGTCTTTAAAAGGTGCGTTCCGAATTTCGCATGAAGCGCATGATGCATCATTTGTCCTTGTTGTTTACCAAATAATAAAGAAGAATAAAACAATACATCATTTTCTTTTAAAGAATTTTCTTTTAAAGAATTTATTATTATATAACATTTAGATATCTGAATAAGTTCATGCTCAAAATAAAAGAAAACGTGTAATAAACTATAATATGCTACGTTTTGACGAGAGTTCTTGTATCCCATGTCGAAATTTTCCTAAAAAAAAATGACAGAAAAGATATGATTTTTAATGTAAAAAATTTGTTCGCATTATTTAATGCGTGAGAATATTGCGCGATATCTTTACTTCAACGATTAGCTTTACTCCATAATAATTTCTTCATAAAGCACTGCAGAAAAAATGGCTCAGGACATTTCGACTCAATTTTAGATCAGGATTAGCATTATATAATTAGTGTTCGCTATTTAAGAAACCTGTATAGTTATTATTACTCTAATATTATAGTAGTAATAATCATGATGTTAATAATTATAAATAGTAATTTTTAAGAGAAAAAAAATTTAATGGCTAGCTACAGTCTACGTTTAGGTAGTTATCTTTTCATCAGTCGCGCATGAGGTAATATAAAGCTAAAAATACACGATGCACGATTTTTGTAATGATATGCATGCCTGCTCTGATGCATGTTGGAATATAACGTTCATATATTAAGCGTGGCATGTCGATGTGCATGACTTCTGCATTTATTATGTATTACTCCATAGCTTGTTTCCTTTGCATGTTTCCTCCAATCAAAAGATTAAAAACTATCACGTGATCGGATAGGCGATTGACTGCGATTGACAGCATCTTCAGAACAGAAATAATTGTACTAATTTCGTAGTTATCTATCAAACGTCAGACGGCATGCATCAAAGCAAGCATAGCATCATACACACATGCCTTTAGTTCAAAAAGTCAAGCATCGCGTGTAATTCTAGCGCTGGTAAGCGCGCATTTCAGCGTGTTCTCACAGGTGACTATGTAAACGTAATTTTATAATGGACCATTTAACACTTTATATCTCAGAAACTATTGCTTAAAATAAAAAACTACATTTAACTTTTTAATTTAAATTTTTTATTTCTTGCTGTAGAATATTTAGTCGCGAATTTTGGGAACCTCTCTATGTATGTATAGATATACATCGGTTTATAACGTTTTTCGTTTGTTCAATGATTATAGCTTCTTTAAGCTTTTTATTATTAAGTTTAATTTTTTATGATATATATTTTTTGTAGTAAATTTTTTAAATATACAATTAAAATTACAAAAAAATGGCTCAAATAATTTAAATTACAATATACAAAAAAAGAGAACTACGAGCCAATTATATTTAATCCATAAACAAAACGAACGTTTCGTTTACTTCCAACGAGATTATTTTCAATGTTAATTGTTAATTTTAAATATGTGAGAATAATTATACACTAAAGCGCAAGACTGAACCATTATATACTGTTAAAAATTTCATGAAATTTAACTTAAAAATATATTAAGTTACATAATTTGAACTTAATTTCATGACAGTACATTAAATTTATGTATTTTTTATGAAAATTTATGAAATTTAATATACACGTTTATTACATTTAAGTAACTACTGCAACTTAATTTTCAATTAAATTGTTCATTATTTTTAATTTCGTTTATAACCACGAGTTTCATTTACATGTAAATAAAATTTGTAATTACATTTCTCAATGTACTTCAATAATACATGGTTAAAATTGTATAAATTTATTTCAAGATTTTTCATTAAGAAAATATCAAATATAAGGTGTAGATATGGTCCTCATGTCAGCTGTCGTCGAGATGTGCAATCATGCATTTTTGAATATAATAACTCAGTTTTGCGTTTTCGCATATAATATCTCACATATTTAAAATTGAAATTAAGTTCACATCGAAAATGATTTCGTTGGAAGTTAAACCGTTTGTTTTGTTTATGAATTAATTATGAATTATAATTATCACTGGCTCATAATTTTCTTTTTTGTATGTTATATTTTAAATAAACATTATATAGTTTTATGAACTGCGATTATTTGTCAATTTTGAAATGCAATTCTGAATTGTCTCAGCTAGAATAATAATATCACAATTAATCTTCCGCTGAAGGACGCAGGTTCTCGCGAGATCCGCGAATTAGATTTTTTTATTTATTTTTTTCAACTATGAAGAAAATGAATGAATGACTACATATTTATTTCTATGTGTCTAAATATGTGTTTTTATTTCACCTTTTACATATTTGAAATAATTTTCTACATATTATAATAAAAAATTGCTTTTTAAACGTTTTAAACCAATATACCGCCTTGCGTGCGAATATCACGACATCCACTATCCGAGGATTAAATTCATAATAAAAATAAAAATAATAGTGCTAAAAATGATAATAAAATTTTATTTTCTGATAATAAAATGATAATAAAAAATCTTTTTTTTTCAGCTTTTATGCGTTAGTATTATATTTTCAGAGTTGGCAAGTAACACATTACTTGTAACGTCGGTACCGTTACAAATTACTTTTTTTAGTAACGCTTGAGTAACGACATTACATTTTCTTTTGAATAACGTTCATAGTAACGCAGTTACATTTTTGGAGTAATGGTAACGATTTCACTAGTTACTTTTATTCTATTTATAAAAGTTTTAATTGTAATTAGAACGTGTATATATATATATATATGTTTTATCAGATCTAAAGAGAATCTGATATGAAAAGGTCGGAACGTCTGCTGTATCTGTATATATGTTGCGTAATTGTTATTCTATTATAAACATATAAATAGTGTACAGCACGAACATCAAGCATGGCTTCTTCACATATTCATCAGTTTTTTAATTTTATTCTTCTAAAAAATAAAATTCTAATCTCTTTTTTGTAGTTATCGCAAGAATATACATAATAGCGTTTTAACGTTGGCACAATTAATGCACATTCAGTGCACTTTAAAACCGCTACAATCAACGTAAAGATGTATGGTTAATAAAAATATAGAAATGAGTTAAACCGCGAAATCCTCAATACATTTTATTATACTATTTGATAAAATATACTTTATATCGTAGACATAAATATCGTAGACATTATATCATCTCAGATATCTTATTTTTACATTTAGGTTAGAGTTGCGTACGACGGCTTTAATATGCACTAACAATAAATACTTACTTAATAAATACTTAAGTTTTACCAGTAAAAATGCTGTAATATTCTATTAGTGTCAAGAAAAAAAGTAATAACTTGTTACATTTTGAGTGATGGTAACGGTAACAAGTTACTTTTTCAAATCAATAACAGGTAATGATAAAAAACGAATTACTTTTTTAAGAAAAAGACCGATAACAATAACGAGTTATTTTTATGAGATAACGTTGCGAACCCTGCATATTTTATAGAAAGCTAGAGATAAGGATTAAAAAAAAACGGTAACAAAACGCGGTAACAAAATTCAGTATAAAATTAAATATTTTAGAAGAGAGAGGAAAGAGGAGAAAAGAGATAAAAGTTATTTGTGCTTGGCACTTGACTTGTATATTCCACCTGATATATTATTTAATATGCTATTTATAGATTTATTATCTATATGTATACATTCGTATGTTTTATATTTTTAATTTTCTTATTTCTACGTAAATTCTTTCCACGCGCGGGCCTCGGGCGCGCTCTTTATATTAATTTATTTTGAATTATATTGATTTATTCTTATTTATTATTATCGTATTATATCAAATTATATATTAGTATTCAATTATATACTTGATAATATATTATGATTTTTCTCTGCTTAAATTACACATAAGTGTAAGTTGATTTTGTATATACAAGCAAAATCGAAAATAGAGAGAAAATCTGCATATCAGAACTCCATAAAAAAACTAATAAGGTCATATATTTAAACATTTATTTACAAAAAATGTATCACAAACTTTTAAAAATTTGCTTATACAAATATTATGCAATTATACTTGTTACAATATATAATTGCATATCATAATAAGAGGATCAACTAATCAGAATCTTTCCTTTCTTTCTATTTTACGAAAAAAAGGAACTTTGATTGATTGATTCTCTTATGCTATACGTTATGTAAAAGTCTGTACTGCGATCTTAAAGAAAAAGCTATGTGATTGACGTTTACAATGAGAAGCACACAATCGACTGACCTACTTATTTATAAGATTCCTGCTATTGAGGGTGAAGGGAGAGAGGGGACAAGAAAACAAAGATTACACACAGACCTTATAGCCCGTATATTCAGAACATATCATTTTATCGTTTTATCGAAATAATAGTTCCATAAGCAAATATTTTATAAAAATGCGCTTTTATTTCTGAAATTTTATAATATGCGTAACGTAAAATATAAATAATATGTTAGTGCGCTAACATCGTTGTAAGCGCGTTCTGAATATGAGCTTATAATAAGTATAAACTAGTAATTGCTATAGTTTCTGCAAAGATATCTGGAGAAAATTGGAGAGAGAAACATAGTTTCTCTTCTCTTTTCCAAGTATTTTTCTTTCTCAAAATGTCCAGAAACATTGCACATATTAATTAAACATATGGCACGTTCATATTATATCATCTATACAATAATATATATAAAATAGATACAATAGTGATAAAAATTAACACTATTGATAGTAAAAAGTGCATGAAAAGGATATAATGTCATGTATGTAAAGACCGCAGCACAGACTTTTACATAACGCATAACGCATAATGCATAAGCAAATCAACTAATTAGAATCTTTCCTTTCCTCCTATTTCATGGAAAAGAAGAATTTTGATTGGTAATAAGATTTTGATTCTCATATGCACTATACATTATGCGTTACGCAAGAGTCTGTGCTACGGCCTTAACATTCAATTTTAAACTGATCGTGAGCAATCTACAGTAAGGCTATGTTCGAAAAGATGTTATTATTTGTATATCATTCCACTTATATTATTAGATGTAAAACGAAGAATCCAAATGCATCCCTGATGATTGAAAGTTGGATAAATTCAACGTATCTGTAGCGCTTGTTGGAGTGAGTAGGAACCTATTATTAATTACAGGAGCATGTTGTGACATGAACAAACCTATAATACTATTTTTTTAGATGATTTGGTTGGTAATTTTGATAAAAATCAAGATAAAAATGAAAATAAAAATGATGATTTTAATAAAACATCTATTATACTTATTCATTATTTATATTCAATAAATAAGGAGAATATTTTATATTCAATAAAATTTTTCTTTTAAGATCATGATAAGAAGGATGAAAAAAAAAAATTGGTGATATTCACTTAATTTATGGTTTATATGAGGATTTACAGATTTTTCGATTTTCACTAAAAAATAACGATTCATCTTAACTCTAAATAATTCTCTCAGCTCATAATTCCTTTTCTACGTGATTCTACATTTCAAATACTAAATAAAAAACACTATATGAGCCAAATTGGAAGCGGCCCAAAGAATAGTGTTAATTACTCTTCAGGAATGGTATTCCCTCTTAAACAATTTTCAACTTTATGTCTATCCCACCACTGAAAAACATGAAAATGCTTGATCAATATACATGAGGCATTCTACGTCAAACCGGGCACTCAAACGGTCTATTGTTACCTGAAGGTTATAAAATAGTTTCCCTCGACATTTCATCCATGTACTCAAACATTCCCATGGAATTGGTTGTAAATAGCGTTTTGAGTAGATGGAGTGAAATGGAGAAAAACACTTCCATTCCAATTCAGGAATTCAAAAGAGCTATTTCGATCATTTTAGAGTCAGCATACTTTAGGTTTAATGACGAGTATTATGAACAGATTTTTGGGCTGCCCATGGGATCACCATTGTCACCAATTGTGGCGGACCTGGTGATTCAGGACTTGGAGATTAGTATTTTTAGCAACTTGAGGGTGCACATGTCTTTTTATTATAGATATGTAGATGACATAGTGCTAGCTGCTCCCAAAGATGAGATTAATAACATCTTAGATTCTTTTAACGCGTATCACGAACGCATAAAATTCACGATCGATCACGGTGATGAGTTGG
>NW_017305705.1:97351-103778 GCF_001594115.1 Trachymyrmex septentrionalis
CCTCTCCTCCAATTCCGTATTCCTCCTTCTCCTTTCCTTATTTCTTACAAATAGACCAACAATAAGGCCGTGGCATTACTGTCACGGAAAATCTCAAGTGATCAAAATTGTCAAGTGTCCGGCATGCAGGATAGTTCCGTGCGCGAGATACGTGTAAGTGTATACTTTGCTATTATAAATTCATATAAATAATTAGAATACGAAAATAAAATTGACGAGAAACGGTTTTTCAAAAAATATATTGCCTTACAATAGAAACTACCACTTGCGTGTCTCTCTGCGGCGGCTCGTCGTCGTTTTTGGAACTTGCGACAGGCCGATAATTGTTACAAATAAAAAATGATTCCACACGATGGAAATAAGAAGAAAATTACATCTAATGTTATTTCGGTCTGAAATTATGTTAATTGATTGTAATAAAAAAATATTAATTGTTAAATGCGGACATCGATGCGAATTTTAATTTAAATAGTTTAAGGTTATTATTTATTTTTATTTTGTACTGAGGATGGTCAAATGGTGACCGAAACGTCTACTATGTACATTGTTATTATTGAATTATAACTTTTTGACATCTCTAGCGTGGCTGTATGCTCCTTTTTACTTAACCTAATTAATTTTTACTTCATCATTTTTATATAAATTAGAGCTGTCTCAGAAGATCAGAAGTGTTTGACTTAAAATCGAAATGTATCAATATCCATACCTATTACCTATTATGAACAATAGTATCTTATAATATTAGTAACACAATACTTTTAAATATAGTAAAAGACATAAGTCAAAAACTTTTAACGATTTCAAATTATAGTGTCATCCGCATCCCTGAGACCGAGCTTCGCGCGCTACGACGAAAATAATAATAAAGTGAGGAGCAGGTACGGTAATGAGCGTGAATACCGACATATTTCAAGTCAAAAAACCTTGGACAGATCTGACTTATAGGAAAATGATTAAAAAAATCTATTCACCGAACAATTTAAGATCTTCAAAATCGGTTTCTTGCATTTTTTTTTGTATAACTAAGTATAACTAAGTCTTGACGATATAATAACTTGAATGTTCGCATGAGCGACGTTTTTTTATGAATTTCTGCGACTTACAAGTGTAAATAATTTCACCAAAAAATCTCAAATCTTTTCACAAAACACGTATCTCATATTTTTAATATTTTTTATCTATATGTCAGCAAATTAAAAAAAAAATAAAAATGACGATGGTTTAAAAGTGTCCGATTTGATGTGGAATGACAAGATTTCTGATCTTCAAGTGCTCTAATTATTCTCTCCATAATGAATACAATTCTTTTTGCATGCCTTTGATTAGATTCACAAATACATTAATAAGATTCTGTTAATGATATAATTAATATATAATATTTATCACATTAATACTATTGTCAGTAATAAATAAGATGTTAATCATTTCACATATACATATTTTTAATTATAAGCGTGGTGAGTCGCTTTTGCTCTTTGAAATTGTAACTTAATTTATAGCATAATGTATATAACAAGAAATTCTTATTAATAATTT
This sequence comes from Trachymyrmex septentrionalis, assembly GCF_001594115.1. Taxonomy (NCBI): domain Eukaryota; kingdom Metazoa; phylum Arthropoda; class Insecta; order Hymenoptera; family Formicidae; genus Trachymyrmex; species Trachymyrmex septentrionalis. The sequence goes on from NW_017305705.1 coordinate 98,888, forward strand.
GATTATTATACATCATGTTTTATATGCTCGCTGGCTGCTTTTTTTGTGCTGATGTTGTCATTCAGCATGTAGATATCTATGTTATTCATGCGTATCTGTGTTCTCGATTAAAAATTAAAAGCATTATTCAGCCTTCTTAGTGACAAGAAGAATAGACAAGAAAGAAAGTCTTCCATTTTCTTTTGTGTTCGTGATAAAGCGGACAATAGATATTTTTGTATTTTATGAAAGTACTTCATTTGAATAATCTATCCCTAAGTCTTCATTATCCGAAAAATTTGGACAATTGTATGAAAGTTAAAGCTTATTATTTGAATTAAAGAATTTAAGACATAAAAAAACTTAAGCAATAAAATATAAAGGGAATTAATATAGATTTGTTAATTGCGTTATGGCTTTACGATCTCTACTGTGATTGGCCAATTTATTCAGTACTTAAATTTTTTGTATATCACAAGCCTTCCACGATTTTGTCACAGTGACCGTAACGATAATGTTTTTCCGTTATCCAATCAGAAGCGTTCGCGGCTCTCTACCTTCGTCTTGAGGGACCGAAAGAATTCTTAAGATAGCCTTCACCGTGATCACTTCTAGCTGCATAATGAAAAAAAGTCCCAACAGTCCTACGAATAATAGCTTATGTTAAGCAAGTATAAAAGTTCTGGGTTTTTTTCCAAATTGCAATTTGGAAACTAATTCTACTACGCAATAATATTCGAATTATTATATAATAGTTCAACATATCTTAACATTCAGACCGTAGTAGCGCTTCGTATTTAAAGTAATGAATACTAATATGTCTTTGACCGCAGGGTACAAGAGTCGCATAGTACTTTAAAATTAAAAAAGTAAGTTAAATATAACCGATTTTCCGACAATATCGGAAATAGGAATAGCTTCCAGAAGTCTATACAATAACCTTTAAAAGTCTGTCTCCTCTGGGATAACTTAATTATTATATTGTAGCGACATTGCAAACCACAAATAATATAGATGTATAAAATTGAAAAATTCCAAAAAAATATTTAAAATTATAATAAATTAATTATTTATGTAATTATTAAACTATATATTATATTAGGTGATTTAAATTCCATAAACCTATGCGCTAATAATGGACATGCAAAAAAGGTACATACAGTATTTAAAAAGCTCTATTGTATATTAAAAATTTCCATTTTTAATCATTACTGATATTAGTATATTTTCTTTCTGACCCAATCTCTAGATGGGTATTATTAAAACATGAAATAAACAATGTTACGCTTTATTTTTAAAATCACGTAAAAAAAAATAAATGTCATAACATTTTAATATTTAAATAATAAATTGGATGTAAGACTTGTTGCAGGAGATGAATCAATCGGCTAGATATGCATCGTTTAGTGAAACCGGCGTCGATGGTAATTTTGTCACAATATATTTAAAAAAAGTTTTTTTCAGCAATTGAACTTATCAATCAGGTCCTGCCCCCTCTTTCTCTCTCCCCTCCCTGTTCCCCTCACTCCTTCCCTCCCTCTACTCTCTTTTCCTCTTCTTCCTTCCTCCCTCTCTCCCTCTCACCTTTCTTTTGCAATTGTCAGGACAAATATTAGTGCATTATTATCATTTATCCTGCTTTACGTAGACAATTACTTATAAATTCTGCCTACAAAATATGCCTTTTTTTCTTCTTTTTTATCAAGCAATTAATAATTTTTCATAAATTGTTATTTTTTAAATAAAAACAGTAAAATGTTACTTTTCAAATAAATATAATATTGTTAATTTTTTTTAAATGAAAGAAATAAATATTTATTATTTAAATATTTTTAGGACCTGATCAAGTACTATTTACGGACGCAGATACCACATGTAATGCAGATGGTAGAGTACGAATAAAATTAGATAACAATTCATATCTACCAGTATCAATCCCTGGAGTTTTGACTAGAACAGCAAAGCTTTACCCTGATCACATAGCATTAGTGTCTAGACCTGATGCCAACGGCAAAAGAACCACGTATACTTTTCAGTATGTATAAAAAAGTTACAAGACTATTGTTTCCTTTATTATTACACAACAAGAGAAACTTAAGTAAAAGTAAAACGAATAAGTTGTAATACTTACATTAAAAAATATTATATTATAAACAAAATACACAAACGTTAGGATCTCTGTCTTACACTTCTGTATTTTGATTATAACGTTTTTTTTTATGTAAGTGTTAGAACTTACCTGTGTTACTTTTGATCCCAGTCTTCCCTAGTATATGTAGATATATAATAAAACTTGTGTATAACTAATTTTTCTATATATATTTTTACACAGCAAAAAACATTTTGTATTTATGTTAAAACGAATTAAGTTATTCAAATTTTTGTGTTGAATTTTTAACATATTCAAGTTTTAATTTAACATAATGTGATTATGTTATTTGAATATTTTGTGTTAAATTAAAATTTAACATTTCTCAGTGTTAAAATAACACAATTTATAAATAAGTAAACAAATAACATAAAAATAATGTAGTTTTAAAGCATAAATTTTAAGAATAAATAAATAAAATGTTGATTTAATATATTATAAAAACGTCAATTTTATTGAAAAAAATATGTGTGTGTTCTGTTCAACTACATATTTTATAAGTAAAAAGATATTTAAGTAATTATAAGTACAGATATTTTGTGTTATTTCCTTTTTGTAACAGTAAATATCTGTTAAATCTATATATTGCGTTAAATATCACAGAGTCTAAACTAAAAATGTAAAAAGAGTAAAATGTAAAAATATCTAATTTCAGTTAAATTTATCATTATAAATGTGTCAATTTAACATAAAATTTGTTTTGTTAAATTGTGTCAAAGCATTACATTTCTTGTGTTAATTTTTTACATAATATTTATGTTACTTTTTAACATATTCATCTTTCGTTAAATTAACACAAAAATTTGAGTGGACTGTTCGAGATACGTGAAATGTGATAAATTTAACACAAAAATTCTTACTGCGCACAAATATATTATAAATATAAATATTACTTTTATTCAGATTCTTTCTCTGTTCTTTTCAATCTGCTTTACTGCTTGCTAGAAAAATTCGATGAGTTCAGCAATTATCTTTACTGTGATAAGTGATATAATCAATTTTATACAATTTGGTTAATTTGTATTACAGAGAATACGAGTCTACTGTAAGAATCGTCGCAAAAGCGTTTCTAAAGTTAGGTTTAGAGCGATATCATAGCGTCTGCATACTAGGATTCAATAGTCCGGAATGGTTCATTACAGAACTCGCGACTATATATGCTGGGTAAAAGAGTTTAATTGTTTGTACGTCTAAATAAGCATCACGTATAATATAATAATTTACATGCATATACTATTTACATATTATCACAATATATATATTATTTATATAGTTGTATGATAATTAAAAAGTGATAAAAGTATAAGCTTTCTTATTTTTAAATAAATAGATCATCTTTTTTTTAGTGGAATCGCTACAGGGATTTATATCACAAATTCTCCGGAGGCATGCCAATATTGCGCTGAATACAGTCGAGCAAATATAATAGTCGTTGAAGATGAAAAGCAATTGCGGAAAATCTTACAAATAAAACACAATTTGACCTACTTGAAAGCAATTATTCAGTATGACGGCATACCTACCAAAAAGGATATTTTGAGTGTAAATTGATTATTATATTTCTCTAATATCTTTTTATTACATACTTTTTAGTACATATAACTTATTATCATTTATTGTTTCTCAGTGGAACGATTTATTAGATATAGGTAAGAGAGAATCAGAGAATAAATTATCACATGTGTTGAAGACGATAGGAGTAAACGAATGTTGCATTTTAGTGTATACGGTAGGTTGAATTTATCACACTTAATCAAATTGCGACTGCTATAATATTTAATGTACTATTTTCTTATTTGCAATCTTTACAGTCGGGGACAGTCGGAAATTCAAAAGCTGTAATGTTAAACCATGATAATTTATTGTTCACCGTACGGGCATTGTTATCAGTGCTACATGTAAAAGAAAAATCAGAAGTTATAGTCAGCTATTTGCCATTGTCTCACGTTGCAGGACAGGTAAGATATTTCAAATAGAATAATATACTACTTAACAAAATTAAAAAACGGTTAAAATTACTTGTCCTATCCTTCAAAAACAAGCAAATTTTAAGATAGATTAACTTCGTTAAAAATTATCACAATAACATTTAGAAAAGTAAATTTTACCTTGAAATCTCTACTTTTCAGATCAATATGATTTTTTTCACTTCAAGTTCGTTTTAATGTTGAATAGTTCGATGAAAAAAAGAATCGTGTATGATGCTCAACAAATAAGCAAATTAAAAGTAAAGATTCATTCTTTCAAATCCTATACTGTAAAGGTACAGATTTATTCTTTCAAATGTTATACCGTATTTGTGTATAATTTTTATTTCGCGCTGAGAAACATAAAAAATTTTAGATTTGACGCATCTTCATTTATGTCTGTGTAACTTTATAAAATATCAATAAGATTATTTTCTAACGATCTGAAAAGTAGAGATTTGAAGCTGTAAAATGCTTTTTTAAACATCTAGTTATGATGATTTTCGATGAAATTACTCTAACTTGAAATTTGTCTGTTTTTGAAGAATAGAATAAATGATCTTTTAATTATGTTTTATTTATTCCAGATAATATCTAAATAAAAATATTTCGATCATATTTAAATTAATACAAATTTTCACATATGTTAATCACATAGGGTTGAAAATAGTAACATGTTACTTGTAACGTCTAGTAATGTATTATTTTTTTTTAGTAACGAATTAGTAACAATGTTGCTTTATGTATGTATATATATATATATATATATATATATATATATAATATATATATATAT
>NW_017305705.1:103878-107328 GCF_001594115.1 Trachymyrmex septentrionalis
AACGATTATATTCGTTATATTGTAATTGTTAGAAAAGATAACGAATATAATCGTTACTTTTATCGTTTTAGGTACTTTAGAACTTAAGATACTTGTAGAACATAACTTTCTCAATTTTGAAATTATATCTAAATATCTATTATAATTAGAAAAAAAATAGTTCATGTTTTCATTAATTCCAGATAATTGACATCATAATAAACATTATGTTAGCGAGCACAGTATACTTTGCAGACCCAAATGCATTAAAAGGTACGTTAATAAATACGTTACTGGTGGCGCAACCGACTATTTTCCTAGGAGTGCCTAGAGTATGGGAAAAGATATATGAAAAAATGCAAGAGAAAGCGCGTAGTAATGGGGTAATAAAAACCTGGATTGCTGAATGGGCAAAAGCACAAGCTCTTCATTATTACACAAATAAAATAAATGGCATAGATTATAAACAATGGGGCTACGTCTTTGCAAAATGGCTCGTTTTCGACAAAGTCAAGGCAGCATTGGGTTTAAATAAGTGCCACATCTGCTTTACCGGAGCAGCACCTATAAATATCGATATTAAAAGGCATTTCTTGAGTTTAGATATATCTTTAATAGATGTATATGGAATGTCTGAAAGTAGTGGACCTCATACACTAACCGACTTTAAAGAATACAAGTAAATTATCTGCTTTTATTCTTTATATTTTTACAAAGATATTTACCTTTAAAATATATTGTATACAATAAACGATATTTTTATTTATTTATAGTCTGTATGGTGTGGGAAAATCTTTACCTGGGCTATATATAAAATTAGATAATATAAATGAACACGGTGAAGGAGAAGTTTGTATGAGTGGACGAAACATATTTATGGGTTACTTAAATGCACCGAAGCAAACTGAAGAAACTAAAGATAAAGATGGCTGGTTGCATAGTGGTGATTTCGGTAAATTCGATTCAAACGGGAATTTGTCTATTACTGGTAAACATTTGTTTTACACCTATTAACATTATGTAAATACGTCATTATGTAATACTTAATTAGTGTTGAAAATAACACTATTCAACAAAAGAAGATATCAGAACGAGACTAGTTATTTTCTATAGTTTTTTTGGACTATAAATTCAAATTGTTCTATCACGCCACAATTTTGAGATCAATTGAGATCATAAAAAGTATTATTTTAGCGTATTTTCTCATATCATAATTACAATATGTGTGATTTTATTTAAGAAATTTTATTGCAATCAAAATAAAGTATAGTGTTAGGACTTTCAATATACTCTAAATGATTATTTAATATTGGCTATAATTAGTAACATATTCATGATTAAAATCTATGGCGGAAAAACTGTGAATTTTATTAAACAGTTTTCAATTATATTTATTTAAATCTAAAAGTTTTTTTAGGCTACTGAATAAGAATCCAATATCAAAATTAACCAACTCAAAGGGTCTAAAACTCTTAAGTTTAAATAAACATAATTAAAACAGTTATTTGATTAAATCATCAAAGACTTAATTCATGCAGTTTTTCCGCAATAAACTCATAATTTTATTTTTGGAATTTTCTTCAGATTACAACGTGATAAAGCAATTTGAAAAAAATGGATTCGTGTATATTTGACATCTAAAAAACTATAAAAAATGACCATTTCGATTTTCGAAAAGAAGATTTTTTTGTCAAATAGTGTAATATATCACGCATATACATATGTTATGTCAGCAAATATATATATATATATATTTTACTTTTTACATTCACAGGTAGAATAAAAGAACTTATAATCACAAGTGGAGGGGAAAATGTGGCATCATACAATATAGAGCAAGCAATATTGTCGGAATTATCATATTTAAGTAATGCTATGGTAATTGGAGATCGAAGGAAATATTTAACGGTCCTTGTCACGCTTAAGGTACAATTCGAGAAAATAAAAGAATATAAATTTAAAATTATAAATGTTTAAATACATTTTTTTCAGAGTAATATGAATGAAGAGACTGGCGCACCATTAGATACGCTGGCGCCAGATGTATTAAAATGGGCAGAGTCTATTGGTAGTAGTGCTAAAACGGTTACAGAAGTTATAAACTCTCGTGATTTAGCCGTAAGTTTTAAAAATGACTTAGATAATTAATATTATTTAACATTATGCATAAATAAATTTATTTATTTTTTTTAAGACAAATCAAAATCGAACAAATGAATGCGAACAATGTCACAAATAAACAGCTTATTATATATACTTTAAAACTCTTGAATAATTACCACAGTCATATTGAAGCGTGACGTCACAAGCGAGAAATGACACGTTAATTTTTGTTACGTGCCATTTGTAAATAAAAACAATTTGAATAAAACAAAATGATGAGATAGTTTTAAAACAATTGTAAAAATGGATAAAATCTATCCTTATCCCCTCTAACAAAACGCTTCTGACGATTCAATATGGTTGTGTTAACACTGGTAATTACTCAAGAGCCTTAATGAATGCAAACGACATGGCCAGTGGCAGCACTCGTTTTTGTTTATTTAATCTGGATATTTAAATATTAGAATATTTCTTATTCTTTTAGATATATGGAGAAATCGACAAGGCAATTAAGAGAGCAAATATGCGAACTGTAAATAATGTTCAAAAAGTACGGAAATTCGAAATTCTTCCCCACGATTTTTCGATTCCAACCGGTGAATTGGGACCCACCTTAAAACTTAAAAAGAATGTAGTTCAGAAGATGTATGCTGATTTAATCGACAAAATGTATGAATAAAATTCTACATTACTATCATAATAATATTAATAAAGCCCGGTTTCACAATATGTATAGTTATCTAAAGATTAAAGTTTATCAAGAGATTCATGAATGAAATTCATTTGTCTATTAAAATCTGTAATCAATACAAAATACACATTAGTTGGAAAGTCACGAATTGTATTGATAGCATTGGGCAGACACGATTATGCAACCACTTAGTAACACAAAGCACTGGAATGATGAAACGTGAATGTAAATCATATTATGAAAATAATGACTGTGCCCGAACTATTTGGAGAGTTTCGCCATAACTTTTATCGTCACAATATTGAACCATCAGTCCATAAAATTTAAGCTTGAATTCGCAATTTTAAAGAAACAATCTTAATACATGAAAGAAGATAACAAATCGCATAAGCAAATGCAGCAAAGGACCGTGATAACGAAAATAAAAGTGGCGGCGAAATTTTTTACGAGCGATTTGAATGTTATAGTCATTATATTTTTATAGCACAATTTCATATATATATTGTTTATGCTATACCATTCTAACGCTTATGTTTATTAAATAATATCGAAGCTATATATTAATGTGATTAATCCTACCAACATAATTCATGACCCATCAATTTGCAAAAAAATTTCCAGTTTTTTGTTCATCTTGTATATATTATATATATAATTTAGTTCAATTTATATTTTAT
>NW_017305705.1:107428-115912 GCF_001594115.1 Trachymyrmex septentrionalis
CTACCTAAATATAAATTTCTTTGCACAATAAATATAAAAATATTTTTCTCAATTTACGTTGAACTTTTTTTTATCATATATCAATCAAGATGTTAAAGTAAAAAAATTTTAACAATATTTATAATTATATAATATTATTGTAATAAAAGGTAATATAAATTATTGTAATGGAAAGGTAAAAGTACAATAAATAACAGAAAAGATTTTATAATTGCAATATATTACTAAATGTAGTTTACAATAAGCAAAACTGTAGTTATGTTTAAAATATGTGGGCGCGCGCGCGTGTGTGTGTGTGTGTGTGTGTGTGTTCATACTACATATTTTTATAGTAAATACGGCTTTTCATAAGAAAATAGTCTTACTAAGAGCGCATCACAGCAGCTTTGGAAATGCAGATCTGTATATCTTCTTACTCTCAATCTTATCATGCACAAGTGGATTATACTCGAATTATCATGATTATATATCAAGATAAATTTTCCTGTTTTTATATGTTTATTATTACTCTACTCAGTTACTTATCTCACATTATCAATATAAATTTTTATACATGTGCATGTAGAATGCATAATTATTGCTGGCTAACAATGTATCTTATATTACTTGTGCAATTTTATTTTTAATTCTTTAACTGTAACTCTCAGATAGAATTATTATTTTCAACGTAAGAATATCCACATAGAGGTTAATCAAGAAGAACATAATGATATGTCAAAGCTGATACTTAGTTAATTCCATATATAAAACTTATAGCATTGTGGCACGTATATAACACTGTTTTCAATAATATTACAGATCCTGTTGAGAATAAGCGGCTAAAAATTAATTGATTTCTTATATATAAAGACATGAGAATTTTATGGTACTGTAAAATATTTTTTTGTAAAAGATCTTTAAAATATTTTCAGGCATAACATTATACAAGCTTCCAATTATTTATGAATGTACCATATTACTCCACATCCAAAAATAAGGTTAATTATAATAACAATATGTATTTTTAGAAGTAATAGAGAAGTATACAAATTTATGATGTTGTTGATGTATTGAATTTTTGTTGGATAATAGATGTTTTTCGCTGTGGTACTGTTTCTGGTGTTGGTATAGCATCTCCTGTTGGCAGAACACCAGCTGGCTTTGGCTTGGCTGTAGACTTTTGTTTTGCCATTTGATAATCCCCAGAATCAAAATATTTTTGCTACAAACATTGAAATTGTGAATCATTTTAAGAAATCAAAAGATTAAAAAGAATAAATAATAGTTTTTGTAAGAACGTTGAAACTCTATACGATAATTAGAAGAATTGATATTTACCCCTTTGGCTAGTCTTTTTTGCAAAAATGCAGAATGACCGCCAAATGGTCGACCAGCTGCATTTGGGAACTTTGCTTTTAATTTTTCTTCTTCCAATTTTTCTATGGCGCTCGACGACAGCTATAAGAAAGTCTTCAATGAGGATCTATTTATATATACACGTATGATTGGTGTACATGAACAAAATTTCATGTAAATAAAATTTTAATAAAGATTACTTCTACTCATATATATATATATTTCCTAAATCTTCTAAAATCCATATTAATGTGTACAACATCATATATTGTTTTATTGTCATACAATCCTAACACGGTTAGCATGAGTAAACTACGAATAGATAGCTCTCCAAATACATATAACAATGCAGTGCAAGAAAGTTAATTCCAGCACATTCAAATCACTTATAATAAATGACAACAATATACAACTTTCTAATAAAATAAAATGCTGTTGCTTTCTATGATGAGGTTCTGATAACTCGAAAAAACCGCCGCAATTTCCAGTTTTCTTAATACACTAATTTATACAATACACTACTTATTAGTAAATTAATTCCATCTTCGTAATTAGTCGCTGTCGTAATTAATAAATCTCGGCAACTTACCTCTGCAGTCGGGCTCTGCACATTCGTCTGATCGTCACTCATCTTCGGAGATTTTAAAACGCCTCTCGTCAGCGACCGCTCGTCTTCCAACCAGTTACCTTTCGGATACTAATTTCGACACTCACGTATATAACGTACATAAGCTAAGTGAGCGCAACGCAATAAACGGCAGCGTCTCTCAATCGTCAGGCAGGTCGTTTCTCCGCCGTATTCCCTACAAAGTGGATACGTGCACCACAGGAATTCCAACGATTGTCAACGAGATTGTTTTCATATACGAACGGCGAAAACAGCGACGGCGTCACATGCAGAGCCATATGTTCCCGGGTGACCGTTACCGACGTTTGCATTAGTTCGCATGGCCGGTTTCCATGCGCAGCAATACAATCCGATTCTCATAGAGCGATTAGTTCAATATTATGAATTATTCCAGCAGAATTATTATTAATTAGACCAGTGCTATCCGAGCAGAGGCGTGCAATAATTTTGACATTCCAGGAGGATACATATATACATGTATATATATTAAAAGCATCATATATAGCATCATATATAATAGTGCTAATTAATCTAAAATATATCCATTCCTATCACTATCATTATTATATCTTTCCCTACTATTTATATTATTTCTATCAATTGATTTACTTTAATCTCTTATGCCTATTTCTTATATATATTAGTTTACTTGCTTGCTTTTTTATCCTTTTGTTTATCTACATTGGTAGAAATTTGCTAAAAATTATAAATCTTTGGATAATTTCAAAATTTTTATATAACGTATCGTTAGTATAATTGTCTCTGATCTAAATATTCTCTATATCGTATTGAATAACAAAAAATTGATAATTAATCACCGACGTAAGTTTTGCAGCTGCTTCATTGAAATCGTCCATAGTAACAACTCCGAGTAAATTTGATTTGAATTGTTTAAAGTAATATTTTCAATTATAATTTATCGTTCTAATTTCTTAATTTTATCTTTCTTTTTGTGTAAAAAAAATTTTAATTTAATTTATCGATGTCAGCATATAAGATGATTCTTTTTTACTTAAAATTAATTAATAAAATATAAATATTTTTATTTGCTAAGTTAATCGTTGATTAAGCTAATCGCAATTTGGTCATTCTTGAATAAAATGAAATGAATTTTCACTATCAGATGCTATAAACATTAAATTGAGATCACGTGACTACGCTTTTCAAGTCTCATGAAATGGCACCTTTAGGATACGTTTGAGCAACGCTCGCAAATCATTTTCCATTTCCTTCTTGTCATTAAATATTAAATTAAACGCAGCCAATCAACAAGTTTGAAAAGCTTATCGTACGACAAAAAATAGATGAATGTAATATTAGCCTTTAGATCTTTGCCAATCCGCGACAATGACACTAGCTGATCTTTGACTCAGGTTCCGCTATGTTCAAAGTGGACGGTGGTGTGTGATGGACGTGATTTGTCGTGCATTCACATGGTATACTGACGACAAGACGATTCCAAAGCATTCCGGGATATTCAGAGAGAGAGAGAGTGACACGCCATGAACACGTTAATTCACACCAAAATGATAGCCGGTCACGGTGGAGTCATTGTTCGACGTATGTGTCACCGTGCGTTACTTCACGTCCTATTATAGATCAGCACGATTTTATGCGATAACTTTTTTGTAATACTTGTTGAAGTAAAATACCTCATCATTATTATCGTTACATTTATATAGTGATAGATAATACGTATCCCACCATGAAATTAATGTGCCCTATTTAAAATGTCAATATCTCCCCGAATTCCCCTATCAAATATTCCATTACAATATAGTCATGTTTAAATCTAAAAAAACGTGGGTTGATAGGTTATGTCCTAGTTTTTTTTACAATATAAATTCATATTTTTTGAAGAGCGTATTACTTTTTTTGTTGCTCCATTTTGCAATTATGAAAGATTTTGTTATTTGTTATGTATGAAATATTTAATTCTTACTTTAATTCTTTGTTCAATTATTAATAGGAAAAGCAAAATATTTATTACTATTAAAAATAATTTGTAATTTACACTAGGATTAGATAAGCTAAATTGTTTTGCTGCATACTAATTTACACTAGATAAGCTTAACTATTTTGCTTTATACTTTATAATTATTAAAAAGATTGGAAACAGTTAATTCTATATTTTCAGGATACTCCCCGTTTAAATTATGGTACAATACCAATCATACAATGGGTAGCATATCTTTAACTTATACTCGTTTGAGAGATCCAAGAAGATTACTGCTGGAGCCTACAGTGCTACCAATGTATATTAATAATAAAAACATGACATGTCTACAAATTCGTACCTTTTATGTAACTCCAAGTTGGAATGGCCAAGAGCCATCATCTAAGATTGAAGAAACAGTGAAAAATATTAAAGAAGAAAAAGAACTTCAAAATAAGACAGTACACAATGTTGCCATGAAAAATGAACAACCAAAAAAAGCTGTCGCTAAAGTTACAATATGGCAAAAAATTAAGGGCGAGATATTGCATTATTATCATGGATTTCGATTATTAGGTCTCGATATGAAAGTATCAGCAAAATTAATATGGAGAATTTTACATGGGAAGTCTCTTAGTAGAAGGGAACATCGTTTGGTATGTTAAGCAGATTACATTTGTTATATATCATTTGATATATATTAGTATTAAGATATTAATCAATCATATTTTCTGACAGCTGATAAAAACAACTGGGGATATGTTTAGATTGATTCCATTCTCTGTTTTTATTATTGTTCCATTTATGGAATTTCTATTGCCAGTGGCAATTAAATTATTCCCTGGTATGCTACCTTCTACTTTTCAGACAGCAGTTGAAAAAGAAGATAAACTTAAACAGGCTTTGAAGGTAAAATACCAGATTTCAAATTCATTAAGATGTTAAAATTAAAACATATAATCTAATAAAAATATATATACATAAACAGAATTTGACAAATACAATGTATATGAATGTCACATAAAATAGTACAGTAACCATACTTTAGTAAAAGCTTAAATATTATTTTAATAAATATCTTTTTTTTTATAAACAGGTCAAGATAGAAATGGCAAAATTTTTACAAAAAACATTGGATGAAATGGCGTTACAATCATCAGATCACAAATCTGAAAAAGCTAAAGAATTTGCAGAATTTTTCTACAAAGTACGGACAGGTGGTACTGTTGCGACCAACGAAGAAATCATGAAATTTAGCAAAGTTTTCGAGGATGAAATTACTCTAGATTCTCTCTCACGACCACAATTAATTGCTTTATGCCGTGTATTAGATGTGCAAACACTTGGAACTACCAATTTTTTAAAATTTCTACTTAGGATGAGACTCAGAAGTCTTACTGCAGATGACAAAGTATGTATTCACGAAGTACAGTCTTCATTTTTTAAATGTAAAATTATTTTTTCTATTTCTCTCTCTCACACACACCCACACACAAATACATTAAAATATCAAATCCTTTTTTTCAATGATAATAGCTAATTGAGAAAGAAGGAGTCGAAAGCCTAACCAGAGCTGAATTGCAACAAGCTTGCAGAGCACGTGGTATGCGTGCTTATGGATTACCAGAGAGCAGATTAAAAGAACAATTATCACAATGGTTGGATTTAAGTATAATTAAAAAAGTTCCACCCTCTTTACTATTATTATCACGAGCGCTTATGATACCAGAAACGATGCCTATGTCGGACAAACTAAAGGCAACTATTTCAGCCTTGCCTGATACAGTTGTGGCACGTACAAAGGGTGCTATTGGAGAGAAAGAAGGTAAAGTGGATCATAGAACCAATATTGAAATTATTAAAATGGAAGAACGTAAAATTGAAGAAGAGAGAAAAGAAAAAAAAGAAGCTGAACCACAGCCATCTATTTCGGAATCTAGTACTAAAATAGATGAAATTACTACTACTGATGTCAAAGTTTTGGAACAAGCTCTGGATTCAATTGACAAAGTTAGTAAATAATTAAAATATATATGCAAGTAATTCTTTAATATTTACAACATTCTTAATATTATAATATCTTATTTTTAGGATAATAAAACTATGGCTGTACAGAAAGAAGAAATCAAAGAACTTAAAGAAGAAATGGCAGAGTATCAAGAAGATATTAAGGAATTATATCAAATTAAAGCGGAAGCAAAAGGTCAAACAGATATAGAAAATATTAAAATATCAAAAGGTGCTAATAGACTTTTCAAAAAGGTAAATAAAATGATTTCAAAAATGGATGCCGTTTTGTTGGAGCTCGAACAATCCGAGAAAAAAGTTAAACAAAGACTCGAATCGTTGGGTCCTGATGAGAAAAAGGATACCAAAGATGTTGAAGAATTAGTTAAAATAGATGAGCTGGTTGCAACCATTAAACAAATCCAAAATGTACCCGATGAACATCGTTTAAAACGCATAGCAGAAATTTTAGGAAAAATTGATGACGATCAAGACGGTGCAATAAAAATAGAGGATGTATTAAAGGTACAGAAAAAACTAAAAATTTTTATTAATTACAATAAGTATTATCCTACAAATAAGATAATATAATATTGAAAATTTTGTAAATATTATATATAAGCATGATTATACTTAATAACTTTATATCTATTTATTAATATTACATTTATTTATTGATATATTAATTACGTAATATAATTTTTACAGGTTGTAGAATTAATAGGCAAAGAAGATGTTAACTTAAGCAAAGAACAAGTAGATGAATTGATAGAATTAATGGATAAAGAAGAAGTATTAGAAGTAGAGGAACAAATACAAAAAACGTTGGAAAAGAATTCCAAGACCTCTCAAACAGAAAAGAATATAAAAGCTACGCATAAATCTACGGTTCCAGCTACACCGGTAACAACTGAGCCAGGATATGGAAAAGAGGAGTTAGTAGATGATGCTGCCAGAGAATGCAGTAAAACCTATGGAGATCAGAATATTGAAGAGGATAAGCAGAAATCAACTGTCGTTCTTAAGAGTAATTCCAAATCTGATGAGATAAAAAATCCTCCAATTACATCAGGTGTTCAATCAACAGCGAAAAAAGCAGAAGGTTCTAAACAATTGTGATTAACGCACAATGAAGTATAAATTAGTATATGTAATTATCAGCAATATTTTCACTGAAATGATGTTTGATATGGATCTTCGTCTTGTGTGTACCCCACACATTCTTTTTTCTTAGAAAAATTTTTAATTTCTTCAAATAGATCAATAGTAATATTTAAAAAGATAAATCTTATATTGACAAGGCACAAAGATGTCATTATTTAATTGGCCATAATTATTATGTTGTACATAGAAAAAACATATATTGAATATACATAATATATTAGCCACTTATAATATTTGAGTAATATTAAGCATTGTGTAATATTTGATTTCTAATTTTTTTTATTATATACACACACAAAAACCCGAAGTTTCCCATTGAAGACTGTGATGCATTTAACAGCATCATTTATTCTCTTTTATTCATAATAATGTACTTGTGTTGATCATAAATGTATTGTTAAAATATTTATTCTGTAATTAATTGTCGATGTTATATATTATAATCTTAAAAGAAATGAATAGAATATCGTTAGCTTAAACATTGACAACAAATTACAGATATATTAAAAATGTTTTTTTACTACAATCCTCTGGGCTTTCAGTAAGCCGAGAGGATAAATCATTCCAACTATTCTTTTCAGTGCCGTTGATATACTGAGCATTTGTTGATACACTTGTTGATACACTGAGCATAGATATCACTAATTCAAAATAATAGTCTTCAATTATATTATCTTGTAAAATTCAATACTGTTGTTACAAAGTAAGATAGTGGTTGCTCAAAGCAAGATAAATATACAGTAATTCATAATTTTATTTTCATTTGTGAAAAACACAGGGAAACAAAAAACCTCATTTAACATAAAAATATAATATTATTTGTGCTTTGTATTAGAGAATTAAATTTGCAAAAAAATTTACACAGTAATTTTATGTGACAAGATGTTACATCAATTTCGGAGCCCTATATGTACATAAGAGGAGAAATATTTATTGCATATTTGTTACTATATAATGTTAATCGGACGAAGACCATTTAAATGTATTATAAAGATATGAATTCAGAAAGAATATTCAGAGTGATCTATTTCTTTACTTCTGCGCATGAAAGTCTAGATGTATACATAAGAAAATATATTATTTTTTTAAATTTTTATAGGATGCTCTTTCAAAAGAAATAAAACTGTGAAATTAAGTATCCTACAAAATGGAGTTTTTATAAAATTATATATATTATTCATCATTCTACTTTATTTTTTCTATTTCTTACATTTCGTTGCTTCTTTGCATTTGCTGCAAAAATAATCAATTTCGAAAGAGATATTTAAAATTTTGATATATAAATCTAACAATTATAAATAAATAAATATATTGCTACATTACATATGCTATGAAAAATCATTTCATAGCTCTGTCATTTTACATATAACATCGTAAAATAAAAGTATTTAAAAAATCATTGTAAATATTTTTA
>NW_017305705.1:116012-118592 GCF_001594115.1 Trachymyrmex septentrionalis
ATTTTAAATAAAGAATTATTTTTTTTCATATATTTATTTTACAAGTATAATAAATCCATTATAATAATCAATCTTTGAATATATTGATCAGTTACATTTTTTGTTGATATTTGTTTACATTGGCATTTATTAAGTAAATAATATATTTTACAATAAATAATATTATATTATATATCGTAGGGAAAATTATTATATTTATAGATCTAATTTTCTTAATAATCATTTTGATGTATGAAATAATTAATTTCAAAAATTGTTTTACAAATAAAAATTTATTTTTTATTATTTCGATAAGTAGAATACTTGCTAAAATAAACTAATTAATTACATTTTTTACATATAAAAATAAAATTTCTATTAAGTTTTTAGTTACATATATTTCGTTGTTTACTAATATAACATAAGTAATTTAGTTATGTATAAGACTATTTCATTGAAATGTGAAAATAAGTTATTTAAAAATCATTTATCATAATAATATTAAAGATATGTAATATATCATATGTTTTAATATTAGAATTTAATATATACCTATATCTTCTACTTAAAATTGGTTAATTACAAAATCTTTTGGACATAAGTGAATGGATAAATAATGTTCAATAATAAATCACATCGGTATTACATAAAATGGCATTTAATGTATGACAAAATAGCAGATCAAATATAGAATTGCAAAGATATAGTCGTTAGATAACGTGTCGCGCGCGTGCGCGTGTGTAAATATCTGAATCTAAATGTTATAAAATTCTTCTAAAGGATTTTAAAGTTTGATTGACCTCGTTACATTAACAGTGAACACTTAAAAGGCACAATCAACGTCAACAGTACAAAAGTATCAAAATTAAATAGACAAATATTTCACTTTTCTTTTATAAGAAAACTACTGTAATATACGCGTTCTGTGAATTTTAATGACCATTCTGTAATACAATTCTCAAGTCACTTTTCTCTTCGGTTAAAGCTGCATTAAAATTGGTTATTTTATCTGTATAAATGCGCCTCATAGAGGTAGAAGTTTTTAAACAAGTGACTTAATTAATTATGTGAATTAATTATACAATCAGTCTCTAATATTACAGTCTAATATGTTAAACATAAAAATTCATTTTTTTACATCATGACTTGATATTTCAGATGTGCGAGTAACGATGTATGCTAAATGCTACCGTAAAATAAGCCACTAATAATCTATTACTACATAAATTAGAAATTATAATAAATCAATTTTTGTAACAAAACCTTCTATCTTGATTTTATACTATAATTTGTACTTAAAGCTAATTTTTTTATATTTGCACGCAAAATGTGTCTTTTACATAATAAAATTTAATATACAACATTGTATACAACAAAGAGAAATAATTATTAAAATATTATAACGTTATAAAATTCACTCACACGTTCGAGATATCAAACTGTTACATTATAAAATGTTATGATAAAAATAACTATATAAAATAAAATATAGCAGATATATTAAAACTATGTGAAACACATATATATGTTATGAATATAATATATAAACAAATTGCTTACAAATTATAAGTTTTTGTTACTTTACAGTGTTATGACTACTTTGATGTATCTCAGCTTTCTTCATCATATCAATCAAAATATGCAAAAGCATATTGAATCCCATTCACACATCTCTATAATTTTAAATGATTTTTTAAACAAATTAAAGAGTGCTGAACTCATTAAAGGTTATAAATAAATAAATGCGAAAGACAACTAAGAATGCAATTATTTTATTTCAACATGAACGTAATTACATTATTTGCATAATTGAAAAAACAAAACAAATAATCTTCATAATAATATGTACCATTTACATTTTCGATCTCCTCAAATATGTTCATATCAACATTACTTATGTTTCAGCACTCTAAAGACAAGTAATATTGCAAATAATCTTGTATGTATTTATGTAATTTTATAAATGTTATAAATTTTGTTTTTAATTCAAATATCATATCTTATATAAACATATTACATAATACATAATATAAACTAGAAAATAATAAAATGTATTGCTATTAAAATTTTTTAAATAGTTTCATATAAAACAGGTATAATGTACCATGTTTTTGAAATGTATATCAATTACCATATATAATACATATAAATATATTAGAATAAATTGTATAGTGTATCTTAAGTTTTAGATATATTTGAATAGCGAAGATTAAAAGCGTCAATTCACTGTAAAGTATCAGAAAACTTTCATTTTTATATAAATACAGTTCTCTTACGCTTAGCTTTCAATTATATAGGAGTTGAATCTTCCATAACATAAGCTACATATTGTTTTATGTTTGTTATAGCAAGATGCAGCACTTTGTTTCCTTATTACGTTCACTCCCATCTCCTTGGTTTTCCTGTGCCTTGCGAGCAGCTATTGCTCTCATTAAATCAAAGAATACCTGCAACGTTGAGCAAATGTCTTTATTTATTTCTGTGTGTAAACTGATTTTTTGAAACATATATTAATGATTGAAAATTAAAAATAGGTAAAAAAAAGGAACTATCAATATAATATTACAAGTAAATTATAATATTTAAATATTATTTTAAAAT
>NW_017305705.1:118692-120127 GCF_001594115.1 Trachymyrmex septentrionalis
AGATTATATATATTTACAAAATATACATTATTTTCAAAATTATTATATTCTTAAAAATTACTTAATTAATTAACTTTGTGCAAATTAACAAGATATATTTTTTATTTTAACTCACAGCAATAATATATGTCTCAATTAAAAGTAAAATATTTGATGCTTTTCTCTTTTCTTATAAAATAATTACTAATTATTTATAATACAAAAAATATAGTTCACTTATACGACATGTAACAAGACATTGCAACACAATGTAATTAAAAAAAGAAAAAAAGAAAAGCATACATGCTTTGCATAAGCTGTGATAAGCTTTACAAGTAAGTGTATAATTTCACATTTATTTTATAAATATACTAATATTGAATGTGGACATTTGAAATACGAATATAAAGCAGAATTAAAACAGAGATATGCAACAAAATATCTTTTAAGTAATTAACATTTATTAATATTTTCTTAAAAAGTCACACAATAAATACATTAATTTATCTAAACATTTTTATTACATATCTGTGACGTTGAGTATAAAAAGCGTTTGCATTAGACACATACACTCTATTGGCATTCCCTATATATTGTACACTGATGTAAAGTATTAGCGAATTCGATTGGACGCACTAGTGTATACTAAAGCCATCGTACACAAATAGATGTAAAGATGTATTTATGCAATCGAATTCGCTATAAAATTGCCAAGATAGGAAATGCCACCAATTCTATTAACTTGTCAAAACACAAAATAAAATATGGTGCGAGAAAAAACAGCAAACCTATAGAATAATGCACTTCTTTTTCTTCCTCTTGGTACGGTCTTTACCTCGACTATTGCTTGCTGACTTATCTTCAATTTTGCGTGACCTTATTTCACGCATCAAGTCGAAAAATACCTGCAAATGTGCAATGGATGCTGTCTCAAAGCTTTAAGGCATATAAAATGTGCATTATGAAATAAATATATGTTTTTCATATATGTAAGAGAAGAAAATGAGAATTGTGCGCATATAAGCAATAGCACAATACATGGTGATATAACAATGTATATAAATATACATAGATTGCAATTAAGCCTATTTAAAAATGCATATTTCGTGCAATCGATTCATATGCGGTACATTACATTGAGGGTGAAAGTAAAAGCAACAAGAAATATATACGTAAATACATCTACTATTTTTGATAATTTAATTACATTAATATGAATATATGTATGTCTGTATGTATGTAGAGTATGCTTAATGAGATAAAGTGTTCTGTAGTAAAACATCTAATTTAACAATACTACTACAAAGCCTATAAAAAAAATGTTAATCCCACAAGTTTTTTATTTTACTAAAAACGAAATAGAGAAAAAAATCAAAATCAGAAAGTAATATCACAATTATTTTTTTAAATAAAGACAATAATAATATATAAGAAAAAATTACATATAGTATATAAA
>NW_017305705.1:120227-128573 GCF_001594115.1 Trachymyrmex septentrionalis
TTTTACCTTGTCTACATTTTCTTTTGTTTTAGCACTTGTTTCCACATAAGGAACACCCCATTGTTGAGATCTTGCTTGAGCTTCGGCTAAACTAACCTTTCTTTTTTCTTGTAAATCACTTTTATTTCCCACTAATAAAAATGGAATGTTCTCATCATTTTTTACCCTGAGAATTTGTTCTCTATAGAAAAGAAAACAGATTTTTTTCTATTCATGTGGAATAATCAAATAATACATTTATAACCAGTTAATTGCCATATATTAAAATTTTCTCCAATAACATTTTAAAACTAGTGATTAATTTTATCAAATTTTACTGACCTAAATTCCTGTGTAGCTTGAAAGCTATCATCTTCTGTTATCGAAAATACACAGAGAAACCCTTCCCCACTACGAAAGTAATTGTCACGAATTGCTGCATAATCTTCTTGTCCTGCAGTATCTAGGATATCTATTTGTACCTCTTCTCCATCTAATACAACTTTCTTTCTGTAGGAATCTGCTTTTGTAGGTTCATAATCTTCAACAAACTGATTTTAATATTATGATTAAAATTATTAGAAATATTTCTAATGTAATAATACTTAAAAATTAAATGCTTAAAGCATGATAACGTTTATCATTAGTAGACATCGGATTTTTATACAGATATTTTTTGCAGACATGTTCAAATTTGCACAAAATGAAAATGTGCACAATATATATAAATAAATACGCATTTTTTAAATGCTTTTTTAATAAGAAAAATTTATATTTTGACGTTACTTTCCAAACTGCTTTCTAAATAAACATGAAGTTGCATAAGAATCCGAATCATTAAATACTTGAAATGGTAAAAATCACATGTTTCTTTGTTAAGTTAATAATAATAAACGGTCATTCTTTATATTTAAAATATATTTAAATTATTTTGTTTTTTTATTTTACCTCATCATACATGAATTGTAACGTCAGAGCAGACTTTCCAACACCTCCACTTCCAACCATTATGACCTTATGCATTGCTTGGGTAGCTCCTGGCTTCTTCGACATTTTTGAGATAATTACCTTCAATTAAAATAAAGTGGTCACTAAATATATTTGTCATATCTTAAAAATGTGTACAGTAACAGAACTTTGCACTTGCAATATTCAAACTTTATAAACATAAATATACTTGTGACATTTATTCATATTTATTTATTATTAATTGTATTATTTTTTTACAGAAATCTGTATTTCCCGTTACATGACTGATAACTGTAACAAAACTGTAATTGTACAATTGTGTGTATATATATCTTCTGCACTTCTTCAAAATAGGGGTTTCTTTCTGATGATTATCTTAATTAAAGCAGAGCAGAAGAAACAATGGCAGGATGTGAGAATTACGTTGTCAGTGTGAGAAATCTAAGACTAAGTACAGTTTTATGCATGTATGTGTTCTCTCATATGTTTTATACATCATACAAATACTACTATAACATATTGTTTATATTTAAAACAGATAATTTAATAGGATATGAATAAAGGCAAAAAACTTCTAATATTTGTATTTTGCCTTTAATTATAAGTTTATTTTAGTATTTGTATATTTCTATATTGAATTACGTTCTATACTTCAGTAATATTTTTCAATAAATATAAACATTCTATATGTATAGATAATAATCAAGATATTAACACTACAATATAAGTAAAAAATATAAAAGTTGCTTTTAGTATTATAGCAAGTAATATCACGCAGAAAGAGAAAGGAAAAAATATAATATTCTGAAGACGCTACTGTCAAAGAAAAAGCAAAAGTAACTGAATTAAACAGAGAAAAGAAGAACAGGAAACTTACTTAATCAAAATAAATTGTACGCCCACCACTCAACACATGTTCCTATTCAAGATTCACCGCTATTTTCGCCCACGTGAAAGAATCAAACGAGAAATACCTAAAAGACACGTGGAGAAAACAAAAGAAACTCGATACTTCATAAAAGGCGTATATATCCTCGTATTATGACTGTGCTTTAATTTACTCCAGTTCCCTTTCTTTTCGTTATCTCATTCGCGCGAAGGTTCCCGATATACGGACGAACATATATTATAAATAATTGCGATGAGACACGTAAGAATCACAGCAATGAATCGCCACGCCTGAATCGTCGCGTTTATCGAGCGACACTGGCCGGAGCCCGGAGCAAGACAAGCCAGAGCCGCCGGAGGTTGTCGCGGAGTGTAATATGAGTAATCGAGAAAGGCGGTGCCGCGCTATCCTCGGAGAATAGCGCGGATGCCGCAAAAGCCGCACGTCGCTGCGTCGTAGCCATCGGGAATCATAGGACGTTTCGCGCGGAGATGAGGCTACACCCGGGCCGTTCGAACGAACGCGCGATGACGAAACCGTTTTGTCTTCCTTCGATAAATACCTCTGAAAATCACGCAAATCGGGAGTGGCTGGCCGTTCCGTGATCTCTTGTAGCCGTCACACGCGTTGGTTCTTACTTTCACGCAATCGAATAGTTCTGACGGTCAAGCGCCGGCGGCGTCTCGATCGCCGTATCGTCGCATCTATTCGCGTGAATTTAGCCGATATGTCGATCAAATTTCATGGTTAAAAATATATGTTTAATTGAAACATTATATATAAATGTCTGTTACTTTTTAATTTCAAAACTTTATATATAATATACACAACAAATGTTGACACGAAAATCTTATTTATTTATATCGACTATTAATTGCGCAAACATAATTAATTATGCATGCAGATATTAAGTGTATAATGAATTTACGAAATATAAACATTTTTGTAAAGAAATTATTAATTGTCAGTTAAATTCATACAAATCTAAAAGTTCAAATAAATTGCAATTAACTTAATTAATTCAATTAATTCAATAAGTGGCATTATTTAGAGAAAAAATTTTTAACTACAATCCGTTGATGACCCTAATTCACTCTTATTTTCTATATTAAATAAAAAAATTAATAATTTAATCTACGTTAACAAAATTACATAACAAAGATCAATGATTAAATTAATCGAAGTTGATCGAAGTTTACAGTCCTAATGTATGGCGCAACATGGCACTTTTTTCGAATAAAAATTCATCCTTCCCACGTCATGAATAATACAAATTTCACGTGTATCAGAAGAGATACGTGCCTTTAATCCTGTCTAAATATTCGCGCGTTATGACGCAACTGGACGCAACGTTAATTTCTCATCGAATAATATTGGCTGAAAAAACAATCAGGGATGTTTTCGTAATTCAGCATATCAATTTTCGATGAATAATAATAATAAATAATTAAAATAAATAATAATAAGTGTCTCAAATAATTAACAGATGTGCGAATATTTAGAATAAATCGATTTTCCAATATGCGCATAACTTCACGTCGTCATTGAAGTTGGAAATCACGCACGTTACTCATGTAATTGTGACTTTTTAATTATCTATTATCAGTATGTCTTGTTAATTTGATATGGAAATGAAACAAAACTCTGTTATTTGCTTGAGAAATTTTACAGTCGTGATAACGAATGTTGGTATTTAAAATGGAGGAATGATTGTTCTCAATTTTCCATATCCACTAATCCAGATTAGTTTACTCGGGTTTGTTCGGTATTGCTCTCAAATCTGTTCGAATCTGCAGACCCGGCAGACGGATAAAAATAACTCGGATACCGACGAAATAATGTAGGTAACACGGAGTAATCATAACCTCTATAATATTCTGTTTGTGTGTGTGTTTTGTTGAAATTATTAAAAACAATGTTTTATTAATGAGAATTGTTTCAACGGTATAATTCAGATTTCTTTTCATCTAAATGTTGCTATATCATAATGATTGCATCGTCGAATACTGGTTCTGAAAAAGAAATTGAAGATCCCGTTGAGCGGATGTTAAAGAAAACCGGTTGCATAGAATTACATTATCAAATTCAAGTATGTTTATTTATAACTGGCTAATGCTCGTTTTTACAATGTAGATTAATTTTAATCTTAGTTCAACTTATTCTTCTTTTAATTCTTAGAACTAGTAAAAGATGAAGAATTAATTGAGAACCAAGATTAAAATTATTCTACATTAATAGAAACGGATATACGGGTTGGCCATATTCGACGGAAAGATGTGGCAACTCACTGTAACTCGCCATGCAGGCTCAAGGCGATCATTTAAGAGATATCATATTCAACAAATAATGTACACAAATCTCCTTGAACCATATTAAATGGCTTTTACAATGAAAAGCAAAAAATGTGTTTTTTTTCCCATGATTAACAAAAATACATCTTTCCGTCGAATATGGCCCTTTCCGTCGAATATGGCCAACCCTATATAAGTTTTAATTAAAGTTTAACTGCTTATAGTTTCAGTTCTAGAAGAACAATATAAAACTATGAGTTAACTTTAGCTTTAACTTTAAGTGTATAAATTAATTCTATTGATTGATTGTTGCAAAATAAATATTTTGATTACGTTAATAATGTTCTTATTTTATTTAATAACTGATTTGATAAATAAGGATAATATTTCCAGGAATGTATAGCGGAACATCAAGACTGGAGAAAGTGTCAAAATGAAGTAAAAAAATTTAAGGAATGCATGGATAAATACACAAAGCAGCAAGAACATTAATAGTGCTTTGATTGAAAAAAATTATAAAAAAATGAGGTCAATAAGTAAATATATAAAATCTTTCCTACCTCCTGTTTGGAATGGAGAGAACTGTAAGATGGTAATAGTGGTTCGATCAGATTTACCTATGGGAAAAGGTAAAACTGCTGCTCACTGTGCTCACGCTGCTTTAGCATGCTGGCGCCAAACCCTCAATAACGAAAAGAAGCGATTAATGTTTGAATTCTGGTTACGATGTGGACAGCCTAAAATTGTTGTTAAAATACCAAACGAGAAAGAGCTATTGATCTTAGCAGATAAAGCTGAACGCGCTGATTTAATTACTGCCATAATAAAAGATGCTGGTATAACTCAGCTGAAGCCTGGTACAATTACGGTTCTTGGTATAGGTCCTGGTTCTAATGAAACTATCGATAGTCTTACATTAGGATTAAAATTGTTATAATTTATATGTTGTATCAAAACATAATTTAATATTATAAATTTATATAATTTCAAAGAAATATTTTATTCAAATTTTTTAATATCAAAATACATAATTTACAATCTAGGATAAATAATAATTTCATGATGCTGTTAAAAGAATAACATTATACGTGTGTGAAGAGTTAATAATTTTTGAAATTTTAAGAAAAACATTTTTCTAAATAAATAATAAAATAAAAATTTCAAAATTAAATAACTATACTTTTAAGATATGTAACTATAATAAGGTTCCTTAAGTTCTATATGGTACTGTATAGTATACATAATATAGATATATATGTAAAAAGAAAAAAGAACTATAATATATATAATAAAGAAATAATTTCTAACTGTAATATAAATTGTATTTCTTAATCAAATGTTGCTTTTGTTATTGAAGAGGTCCATATCAATCCATCAATTGCAAATATACAAAAAAGTCAAATCAGGTATATAAAACAATTATTATTATCAAGTTGTACAATACATTATTTAATCTGACAAAAAGATTAATTAAATAAAGTATCTTTTCTGTTTTTTGTTGGGCTGTAATGAGACATGTAACAATTTCATTATACTAAAATATTTGCTATAATACTACCTCCTCCATATATCTACAAAAAGCATCTCAAAACACATATTTGAAGACACACAACTTTTGGAAATAAATTGTATATACATATATATACATATTAGACACACTGGCATTCATAGAAGCATAATTTGTATAACATGTCTAAATGTGCTCTTCAAAAAAGTAAACTTAACATATAATTTGAACATAGATAATACTATAAAAAAATAAAAAATAGCTTGTATTAGATTGCTTTCATTGTAGTGGATATTAAAAATGTAAATATATCATAAAGATTTTACCGATCCCATAAAATATACATATACGGATCATTAAAATATTCTCAAGAGATTATACAGGGTGAGGCAAAAGTCCCGCTACCATTTTGATTGCGCGCCATCTTGGTTATGTGACGTATAGCTCAGTTTAGCTTTAACCGTTGTGTTGTGTAGACGTCCAAATTTTATAATGGATAAATATACGCCACAAGAACGAGCAGAAATAGTGACAATATTTATTGAAAATAATCGTTCCATTATTGCCACTCAGCGGAAATTGCGTCAGAAATATCGTAATCGTCCAGTGCCTCACAAAACCACAATTTATCGTTTACATGCGAATTTTCGACAGTACGGTACGACAGCAGACAGACCTCGTTCTGGAAGACAACGGACGTCTCGAAACGCTGAAAATGTGGCTGTGGTGCGCGATAGTGTTGAAGAGTCTCCAGAAACATCAATTCGGCGACGTGGTTCCCAGTTACACATTTCTGCACGCAGTTTAAGGCGAATTTTGAAAACTGATTTGAAAATGTTCCCGTATAAAATTCAATTAGTCCAAACATTACTACCGAGAGATCATGATCAACGAGTTGAGTACAGTAATGCAATCCTAAGGCTGTCTGGTGAAATTGAAGATTTTTCGTCTAAATTGATAATGAGCGATGAAGCCCATTTTCTTCTTAGTGGCCATGTCAATAAACAGAACAGTCGGTTTTGGGGAACACAGAATCCTCAATTAATTCATGAAACATCATTGCATCCACTAAAAACAACTGTATGGTGTGGTATTCATGCTGGAAACATAATCGGTCCCTATTTTTTTGAAAATGACCAAGGTGTTGCAGTTACTGTTACTGCTGAACGATACCAAGACATGATTCGACATTTTCTTGTGCCTGAAATGGAAGAGCAAGGACTACAGGACATGTGGTTTCAACAAGATGGGGCCACAGCACACACAGCCCGTTCAACAATTCAATTATTGAATGACGTTTTTCCACGAAGACTAATTTCGCGAAATGGCGATTTAGCATGGCCAGCCAGATCTCCGGATTTAACAGCACCAGACTTTTTCTTATGGGGTTTTTTAAAATCAAAAGTTTATGTGAATAAGCCCCAAACGATTCAACATCTTAAAGACAATATTCGTCACGCAATTGAAGAAATTCAGCCTGAGATGTTGCACGATGTCATGAAAAATGTCTTAAAAAGAGCCGAAAGTTGCATAGCGAATCGCGGTCACCATTTAGCCGATATTCTTTTCTAATCATAACGCAAAAAAAATGTAAAGACCAAATAAACATTGTATGAAAACCAAACTGACTTATCTTTTCTTTGAACAAAGTTATAGGCAATCAAAATGGTAGCGGGACTTTTGCCCCACCCTGTACATACCAATCATATTATCTAAGTTCTTACAAGATTGAGCAATAATAGTACGACAGGAAAATGCGTGCTTACAGCGTAAACTCGCATATCAGATCATATTTCAATTTTCTGTATAAAGTATTTATACTTATTCAACAATGTCCAACTAACATGTAAACTTACTTGAATAAAATCGGAAGAATGTTATATAAGTGCTCTTTCATTTTCCATGTTTGTGTATGTGATCATTATTTGTTATTGCGTATTTAATAACAAAACTGAATTAATGATGATAGTTTAAATTACATACTTTGAAAGATCAAATCTTTTTATAAAATTTAGAACAAGATATGAAAATGTTCTCATATAAAACATATCAAAAATAGTTTTTTTAAATTATAGCTTCTTTATCCAATTTATAAATCATTTTTTCTTAGCCATTAAGAAGTTCATTAATTAATGGATTCTTTTAATTTCTAATACTTTTTAACAAACTTTCAAATTTTTTACTAAAATTCGATTAAAATTAACCGAAAGTTTTGATTGTTTTTTTTTTTAAATCGCTAATTATTCAAAAGCTATTGGCATCCTAATATAAAAAATGATAAAAAAATTTATAGTTAAAATATGTCAGATAATTTTGGAACATTATGTAATTCTTGGTAAATCTACTATTAATATATATAAATCAGTATGACTTTTATATATACAATTATCGCATACACAATTTTTGAACCATTCAACTAGAATCAAATTATATGTTACGAAAGTTATATAAATATTTCATTTCTATCATTCTTATTCAAGTGCACATTGTAATATTCTTAGTATAAAGTAGACATGGAATAATTAACAAGATGTAATGAAATTAAACAATAGCATAAAAAATGTATACTTTGTTAAAAGATTTTTTACATATACAATATAATGGTTTTTTATAAAATCAAAATGATAAAAATAAACAAAAATTAACACTATAAATTCAAGATATATGAATATGATATATGTAAGTAAAATATAGTTAAAAAATAAATATTA
>NW_017305705.1:128673-135340 GCF_001594115.1 Trachymyrmex septentrionalis
ATAACTATTTTTGTATTTTTATATATTAGCACATAATCATATGAGTAATTAACTGAATATGTACTAATGTTATAAAGGTATATACTATTCCTCGAATGGATAAAGATACTTAATAATTATGTGTTGTGTGTGACTTTTAGATATAAAATTGCTGATTTAATACTGCCGATTATTAATTTATATATTAAATTATGTTTGTTCATAGCATATACTCATATCATACTCATTTATTTCTGTTGTATCTATTAATTTCATATCACATGGCCAGATTTGACAAATTTGATATATCCCTAATTATAGGATGTGCACAATATTTCAGTTCTGTAGCACATATTAGAGTACTACTAGATTGACGTTTGGCAAATGTACATCACATCACTTGTAATTAAAAATGTCATCAATTTAATATTTATACTTGCAATGGACGAATATTAAGTAATTATTTTACCGAGTTCCGGCGGTTCTACATAATTATTTAATACATGCGGCGCTTCATTGAATTCATCAAGTTCATCACCATTATCCGCGCCTTGCGCGAGTAAAAAATATTGTTCACTTCTGGTGGGCCATAATAAATGAGCCATTACACAATAAGCAAAACAGTCTGCCGAATATGTTATACCTATAAATTGACAATGCATTAAATACGAAATATAGCTGAAGAAAATTAATTTTAACATTTTACAAACTTTACTCACCTAACAACAGCTTAAACCTCCATAGTGCGCTTATTTGAAGCGCTATAAGTGCTATAATGGGTAAATATATAAACCAAACTAATGACGATGCACCAAAGTGAAGGAGAAAGTTCAATTTTTGAGTATTATGCTCGTATGTCATGGTATTTCGAAGTTCATATAGAAACCATACCATTATGGCACTTCGGAATAACAATATAAACCATCCTGGCCAAGTTTGATATTCATCTATGTCTTCAATAATATCAACTTCTGTCTGAAAAAATAAATTCATAATAAAAAGAGTTTACACTTACTGCAATTTATAAACAAGATATATAAAGAATAGGAAAAATAGTTACCATATTCCATACATATAACAAAATGTGCACAACCCCATAACAAAACCATATTGCAAATACCAGTGGCTTCCATGTTAATTCCATTCTTGTTACCGCCCATCCTTTGGCAAGTAAGAGTAACAATAACATAAAGGACGTCTAGAAATAAAAGTAATTTAACATTAAAATTTTATGAAAATAACATCAAAAAGTATTCTTAGATACTTATTTTTAAGACCATCTTAAGTCAATCACAAAGCTGTATTAGCATCTCAAGACATTACTTAAGATGATCTTAAAATAAGAACCGACTGTGAATATAAATACCGGCATTAGCTTATGACATCTTAAAATTGTAATTAAGACAGTCCTAAATATAAATAGCAACTATGAATACTGATTTATGAATCTTATCGCACGAATATAATAAGCAATATTAATGATTTTTTGATTATAATTAAAAAATCGTTATAATAATTATGGCTTCAACATTTTCGTATTAGAATTTTTTGATTTATCAGAATACGTTATTAATATATTTGATGGTGTGAAGCCCTGCATATGTATATACATACATTAAAAACATGAAAAATAAATATACTAAAAAAAAAATATTTTTATGAACACATTACAAATACATTTTTAAATAAATTTAAAAAGATTAAAAAGTATGGCTACATATTGTATAGAATATGTTAGATTACTTTAATTTAACAAGTTCAATAATATTTGATTATTCAGAAGATGTTTTCCTTACCCGTGAGAGAATATCAAAAATATCACCTGCAACTTCTAATTGCTCATAGCCTACTCCGTCTAGTGCAAATTTCAACACGTGTATCAAGATTAAACATACTGCCACAAATTCTAATAATAAACTTGCAGTGAACAATCTTGTTACAGGATGCTTTTGCAATCTTACTGCATACAACTGCAGTGGCACCAATATGATGTAACACACAAAAAACAGCAAGTATAGTTCGATAGTATTCTGTCTGTCGTATGAGAACTGATAAGTCAGACTGTTTAGGCCACTGACGTTCGGATTGCCGTTTACTAGCCAGATGTCATATTCCAATTCATCGTGTCTGCTATAATATTCCCATTGGCAAGTTGTTTTGTTCCTATAACATGCTACCAAGCTCATATACCAAAATCGTGGTTGCCAGAAGTCCTGTATAACGTATGTAAACTGATGTCCCTTCACGATATTCCATACAGAATCCTCATCTGGGCATAATTTGTCTCGAGGACATGGGACTCGTCTTTAAAATGCAAAGTTAACATTAGTTACTACTTACATATGATATGGATGCTTTCCAGCACAAGAAATACAGATAAGAGATATTGATTTCCAGCAAAAAATATAATATAACATAGCGATCATGTTTATTTAACGATGACAAACAACAAGGATGTAATGATTCATTGTATTATTATGATTGTATTCAATGATTGATGCTCATAATGCCTTGGATTTCATCTTTATTATTTATCTAATGTCAAATAAAGGTAAATGATGCTCATAAGAATTGTGAACACTTAATGACATACAGTCTATGCCATATGTGTCTCTTGCTGGAAAGCATCAATAATGTAATAGATTGAAACGTCAAAATATACCTCAGAAAGTCTTGACCCTCCTCGTTGCAGTCTGGATCGTAGGAACTCTTCTTTAAAGTGTTAAACATATAGGCGCACGCTGCGCTCTTATCCATCAGCGTACGATTGCCGTAATACTCGAGGAAGTGGCCACGGTCGAGTATCGCCAGGGTGATCGGCACGTCGAAGTCCGTTCTCGCGGTCACATTGCCGAAAATATAACCATACGAGTCCTTTTGCCGATGACGGTCGGTCTTCTGGAAGCCGAACTTGATGAGGAACCGGAAAAACTCTCGCGTGTTGAACGTGCCGGTGATATGAGTGGAATACGCGTAATCCGGCCGCAACGACAGGCAGAGCAGCACGCAGAGAACGCGCACCAGCCGTCGACCGACAGTCATTTTCCAGGGTGGACCCAGTCTCCGCTGATCCCGTCGTTCGCGACCGCGCCTCGCCTCGCCTCGCCTCGCCTAACCCCGTCGCGCCTCGTGTCGCGAGTTGTCAGGAGCCGTCGGGCACCCTCAACATCTTCCTGAGCGATATCGCACACAGCTGTTGCACGACGTGCGACGCAGATGCTTCTCCATACCACTCGCGGCCTTCATCGACACCTCATCGAGACGCGACGATATCCTCCCGGGAGCATCTCCGTTCGGACATTGTCGTTGTCGTCGTCGTTACGTGGCGTTGTCGCCTCCGGCGATATCCACCGAGAGATAATTGTCGATTTGTCCTGCACGCAAAAAAAGATAGCCGTTAATGTACACGCCGTGTGTACTCTTACTCTCCCTTGACACTTTGAACTCGCCTTTTCCTATCGATTTTCCCCACCCAAACAGACCGTTCGCTTCGACTGCTCCAAGGAAAAATTGACGCTTCCCAACATCGTCTGGTGAAAACTTTCTTTGGTACGCGATTGCCGTAGTTACTTGTTATGTAATAACAGAAGAAAATTTTAAAAAGCACTCGGTTAAACAAGCAATGCGGATCAGAGATATCACGAAAATCCTGATACTGATAAAATGCCGGCGACACGAAAATTCACTACATTCTTTCGTGGACACGGTAACTTTCGTTAAATCGCTAAAAATAAACGGAAATATAGTACAACGACATGCACTGCCGCGTGCGATTTAATCTATCATTACTTAATTGCTAATCGCTATTAATAACGATCGAAGTCTATCTCTAGTTACGGCGACGCAATTTTCTCATTTTCGTTTGTAATCAAAATAGTTACTAGTATAAAGTTACAAGAGTGAGCAATGTCAATATTTCTTACAAAATAAGAACGATTTCACTTATATTTGAATTTCTTACATTCTTGAAATTCCGACTTTATTTAACAAACACAACATTGTAACCGTTTATTTTGAGAAGTTTGTTTGCGCCATCTTATGACGAGTGTCGTAGCATCTTTTGGCGGGACGTGTTGCGTCTAGAGACGCCATTTACGACGCCCAAGCCGCAAAAGCGCGCCAAAACTGCGTGGTCATACGTGACTCGTAACGAAGGCATACTAAAGAGCCATGGCAACAGTACAAAAAAACTGTAATCAGTAAAAAATGTAAGCAATAGTAAATCTAATGTTGATTTTCTTACTATTTACCTACTATCTTTCCTGCGTTTGTACAAACTGCCACGATTCCGAACTACAAGCGTGATTCTTACTGACAAAAACTAATTTAATATAATGTATTCAAAATTACTTTCTTCGAGTCGACCGAATGTTATTTTTATCATTTAATGAATAAAAAAGAACGATCACTCGTTCCGTATAGGAAACATTATTTTCTGAAAGGAAAGCAGCGAACATAAAAGTTTCTCGGAGGAATGCTGTTCTTATAGGTTATAAATTAAAAATATGAAATTGAAAACGTAGGACATTTCGACGTAAGACAATTTTTGGCCCTGAAAAGGGCCGATTGATAGAAAGAGGCAATTTAAGCACGCTCTCCACGGATTCTGCGGGCCAACTGGATATCTTTGGGCATGATGGTAACCCTCTTGGCATGAATAGCGCAAAGGTTGGTGTCCTCAAACAGACCGACGAGATAGGCTTCGCTCGCCTCCTGAAGGGCCATGACGGCCGAGCTCTGGAAGCGGAGATCGGTCTTGAAGTCCTGAGCGATTTCACGGACCAGTCGCTGGAACGGAAGCTTGCGGATCAGAAGCTCCGTGCTCTTCTGGTAACGACGAATCTCACGAAGAGCGACGGTTCCAGGACGATAACGATGAGGCTTCTTCACACCTCCAGTTGCGGGAGCACTCTTACGCGCCGCTTTCGTCGCCAACTGCTTACGTGGGGCCTTGCCTCCGGTGGATTTGCGAGCAGTCTGCTTGGTTCTTGCCATCTTGAATGAATTCGAATGCTATTCGTACTATCCGTACGATATGACGAGCTATAGCGATATGTGCTCTTGCCGAAAAACACTTCGCTTATATGGGGTCGCTGGCCCCACACGCGGGACGCTGATTGGCTGGCGCCATAGTGGTGGGGATGGACGCAGAAGTGGCTATACAGCCAGCGCTGCCAGCAGTGCTAACGTTTACTACAGAAACTACAAATTCTGATTTTGTTGGCGGTATTCCAGTGCATTTAGAGTATAAGTAGCTAAAGTGTTCAGTCTCTGATGCTTTAAAATATTTGAATGATATGAATAACTAAACCTTTTAAAAAAACTTAAATAAAAATGTTCAGAGCATTTGAGGAGCATTAAAATTAGAAAGAAAATTTATTAAAAAAAAACAAGAATGTTAAAGTAATTATTTAAAAGTAATTTATCCGGCCTTGAAAATTTTTTTAACTTAACTATGTACTTTCTTTGGATATTTGATACCATATTATTGTTCTAAAATTCAATTTTTTAGCGTTTATCAAAAATATTTTTATGTAAAGAGAACTGTAAACAATCAAAATATAGTACAATGATTATTCAGCGATAGTCATGGTATACTTTGAATTAATTTTTAAATTATAAACTCATCGTGTAACAATCTCTCGTGTAAAACCCTCTCCATACTGAAAAATATATATACAGCAGCGCTATAATGAAATTAAATGCACCAGATTTTTTACATTTTATTTGCTACTATAAAGTTGATAATGTAAAAATATGTTAAACTGTATAATTTGACTTTTATTTTTTAGTATAAATATCACATTATATTATTTAATATACATTCATATAATTTATTTTATTTGTTAATATTTTTTTAAAATAAACTACGACTGACTGTATGTAAAATCTTTTGATTGTTACTTATAGACAACTTTAGTACATAATTATTAAAATCACTGTTACACAGTTTTACTTAATTCTTATTTATATTGTTACAAATTTATTGTTAATTGTATTTAATAACCTAAAAACTAATTTAAAGTTAGACCAAATGATATATTATAATATGCGAGTAATATTGCATCGCAAAACATTAATCAGATTATTTCTTTTATTTATGAAAATTTATTATGAAAATTTGTGTAATAATTTATAGAAAACTTTGAAATTTTAAATCACGATAATATATTACTGAACTATTATGCTTTTCAACTAATCATCCTTGCTAATTATATTGTATTTCAATTTATACACATATGTACATCAAATATGATATATTAATAATTAATTGGTAACGAATTAAAAATTAATCTCCTTTGAAAACAGTTGAAAATTAAAACTCTAATTAATGATAAATAACAAGACTTTTCTTTCTTTTTTCATTCGGACTTGAGGCCCATAATAGATACGTGGTCATTAATATAATACCTATATAACCATCCGAAGTTAGCACGGGTATAGGAGAAGATGTAAGAGGAAAGCATGAGAAGGCATGAAAAAACTTGAAAAGACATGAGAAGGCATAACGAGCGCACATGTATATCTATTTACATATTTATATATACGTAAAATATACATATTTATATATCTATAATATACATAACGTGACTTCTTCATTAGCAAACAATATTTTTTAAATGTTAATTTCTCATTAATTTTATATTTTTCATGATTCTTTTTCAAAATTCATTAATTTAACATTTAT